>NC_045637.1:348346-449893 GCF_009829145.1 Chiroxiphia lanceolata | reverse complement strand
TGGAGAGGGATGGACAGGGACAGCTGGGACGGACAGGGACAGTTGGGCATGGACAGGGACACCTGGGCATGGACAGGGACAGCTGGGATGGACAGGGATGGCTGGGGATGGACAGGGACAGTTGGGCATGGACAGGGACAGTTGGGATGGACAGGGACAGTTGGGATGGACAGGGACAGCTGGGCATGGATAGGGATGGACAGGGACAGCTGGGACGGACAGGGACACCTGGGGATGGACAGGGATGGACAGGGACAGCTGGGCATGGAGAGGGACACCTGGGATGGACAGGGATGGACAGGGACAGCTGGGCATGGAGAGGGACAGCTGGGCATGGACAGGGACAGCTGGGGACGGACAGGGACAGCTGGGATGGACAGGGACAGCTGGGATGGACAGGGACAGCTGGGGATGGACAGGGACAGCTGGGATGGACAGGGACAGCTGGGGATGGACAGGGACAGCTGGGCATGGATAGGGATGGACAGGGACAGCTGGGGATGGACAGGGACAGTTGGGCATGGATAGGGATGGACAGGGACAGCTGGGGATGGACAGGGACACATGGGGATGGAGAGGGATGGACAGGGACAGCTGGGCATGGATAGGGATGGACAGGGACACCTGGGCATGGAGAGGACAGCTAGGATGGACAGGGACACCTGGGCATGGATAGGGATGGACAGGGACAGTTGGGCATGGAGAGGGACACCTGGGATGGACAGGGACAGCTGGGCATGGACAGGGACAGCTGGGCATGGATAGGGATGGACAGGGACAGCTGGGGATGGACAGGGACACATGGGGATGGAGAGGGATGGACAGGGACAGCTGGGCATGGATAGGGATGGACAGGGACAGTTGGGCATGGAGAGGGATGGACAGGGACACCTGGGCATGGAGAGGACAGCTAGGATGGACAGGGACACCTGGGCATGGACAGGGACACCTGGGGATGGACAGGGACAGCTGGACATGGATAGGGATGGACAGGGACAGCTGGGGATGGAGAGGGACACCTGGGCATGGAGAGGGATGGACAGGGACAGTTGGGTATGGAGAGGGACACCTTGGGATGGACAGGGACAGCTGGGCATGGACAGGGACACCTGGGGATGGAGAGGGACAGCTGGGGATGGACAGGGATAGCTGGGGATGGACAGGGATAGCTGGGGATGGACAGGGACAGCTGGGCATGGACAGGGACACCTGGGGATGGAGAGGGACAGCTGGGGATGGACAGGGATAGCTGGGGATGGACAGGGATAGCTGGGGATGGACAGGGATGGACAGGGACAGCTGAGCATGGAAAGGGATAGCTGGGGATGGACAGGGACACCTGGGGATGGACAGGGACAGCTGGGATGGACAGGGACAGCTGGACATGGACAGGGACAGTTGGGGATGGACAGGGACACCTGGGCATGGACAGGGATGGACAGGGACATCTGAGCATGGATAGGGATAGCTGGGGATGGAGAGGGACAGCTGGACATGGATAGGGATGGACAGGGACAGCTGAGGGTGGAGAGGGACACCTGGGGATGGACAGGGACACCTGGACAGGGACACCTGGGGATGGACAGGGACAGCTGGGCCATGGGATTCTGCACAGAGTGCCCATTATCCAGCACAGAGTGCCCATTATCCAGCTTCTCCCTCAGTGCCATGTGTTCCTCTTGGGAATCCATGGCCCTGTCCTACCCATTACACACAGGGCAGGGTGAAGGGACACACAAACGACAAGGGAAGAGGACACAGAGGTGCCAGGAGGAAGGGGACAGGTGCCAGGAGGACAGGTGATACAGGTGCCAGCAGGAAGGAGACACACACTGGTGACAGGAGGAAGGGGACACACACACAGGTGCCAGGAGGAAGGTGACAGGAGGACAGGTGACAGGAGGACAGGTGACACAAGTGCTGGGGAAAGGTGTCACACACAGGTGACAGGAGGAAGGGGACACACACACAGGTGCCAGGGGAAGGGGACAGAAGGACAGGTGACACAAGCCCTAGAGGAAGGTGTCACACACAGGTGCCAGGGGAAGGGGACCCCACCTGTGATGACTCCAGGGGCCTGTGCTGCCATCACAGCCTGGGGCAGAGCCCCCAGGGGTTGGGCCAGGGTCAGGGCTGGGGACACGAGTCCCGGTGTCGCCAGAGTGCCCAGAACTGCAGCTCCTGCCACGGCCTCCTGTGGGGCACGGGGAGAACAGGGAGAACAGGTCAGTCCTGCCCAGGAGCCCCAGCTGTTCCAGGAACCCCAGCTGTTCCAGGAACTCCAGCTGTTCCAGGAGCCCCAGCTGTTCCAGGAGCCCCAGCTGTTCCAGGAGCCCCAGCTCTTCCACACTGGACAAACACCAGACACTCCAGTCCCCAGCTCCTGGAGCTGCTGGGAACCACAAAGGTGTCACCAGCCCAGCTGGGGGACCCCGAGCCACCAAGCCTTGGAATAGAAACTTTCTCCTGGAACTCAAATCCCGGTAAACACCCCGGTTCAGGTGCCCAGGATTCCAGCATTCGGGATGAACACCCAGTTACACCACAGACACTTCCACAAAGCCACTGGCAACAATGTGCCCAAGGTGCAGCCCAGGACTCCAGGGGTTCTGGCTGCTGTTGTTCCCAGGCCATTCCACCCTGAGTTAATCACCCACAGCCTCCTTCCTGTCCTTGTTTCCACGGGGCTCCTGACACGGAGAGCAGAGCAGTGCCAAGGTTCTGTGCCTCCCCTGTGCCATGCTCTGGTTGGCCCTGGACCCCACCTGAGCTGTGCCAGCCCTCACCTGTGCCATGCTCTGTCCCTGTGCCAGCTCTGTCCCTGTGCCAGCCCTCACCTGTGCCATGCTCTGTCTCTGTGCCACGCTGTGTCCCTGTGCCAGCCCTGCCCTGTGCTGTGCTCTGTCCCTGTGCCACCCTCCCCTGTGCCATGCTGTGTCCCTGTGCCAGCCCTCCCCTGTGCCATGTTGTATCCCTGTGTCGTGCTCTGTCCCTGTGCCATGCTCTGTCCCTGTGCCAGCCCCCACCCGTGCCATGCTCTGTCTCTGTGCCAGCCCTCCCCTGTGCTGTGCTCTGTCCCTGTGCCATGCTGTGTCCCTGTGCCACGCTCTGTCCCTCCCCTGTGCCATGCTGTGTCCCTGTGCCACGCTCTGTCCCTCCCCTGTGCCATGCTGTGTCCCTGTGCCACGCTCTGTCCCTCCCCTGTGCCATGCTGTCCCCTTCCCCCCTGATCTGTGCCATGCTCTTTCCCTGTGCCATGCTGTGTCCCTGTGCCACGCTCTGTCCCTGTGCCCCCCTCCCCTGTGCCATGCTCTCCCCTGTGCCATGCTGTGTCCCTGTGCCACGCTCTGTCCCTGTGTCCCCCTGCCCTGTGCCATGCTGTCCCCGTCCCCCCTCCCCTGTGCCACACTCTGTCCCTGTGCCATGCTGTGTCCCTGTGCCATGCTGTCCCTGTTCCCCCTCCCTGTGCCCCCCTCCCCTGTGCCATGCTGCGTCCCTGTGCCACGCTGTGTCCCTGTGCCCCCCTGCCCTGTGCCATGCTCTGTCCCTGTGCCCCCCTGCCCTGTGCCATGCTCTGTCCCTGTGCCACGCTGTCCCCTGTGCCACGCTCTGTCCCTGTGCCCCCCTGCCCTGTGCCATGCTCTGTCCCTGTGCCACGCTCTGTCCCTGTGCCCCCCTGCCCTGTGCCATGCTGTATCCCTGTGCCACGCTCTGTCCCTGTGCCATGCTGTGTCCCTGTGCCCCCCTGCCCTGTGCCACGCTCTGTCCCTGTGCCCCCCTGCCCTGTGCCATGCTGTGTCCCTGTGCCACGCTCTGTCCCTCCCCTGTGCCATGCTGTCCCCTTCCCCCCTGCCCTGTGCCATGCTGTGTCCCTGTGCCACACTCTGTCCCTGTGCCATTCTGTGTCCCTGTGCCATGCTGTGTCCCCGTTCCCCCTCCCTGTGCCCCCCTCCCCTGTGCCACGCTGTCCCCTGTGCCACGCTCTGTCCCTGTGCCCCCCTCCCCTGTACCACGCTGTCCCCTGTGCCACGCTGTGTCCCTGTGCCCCCCTCCCCTGTGCCATGCTGTGTCCCTGTGCCAGCTCTGTCCCTGTGCTAGCCCTCCCCTGTCCTGTGCTCTGTCCCTGTGCCAGCCCTCCCCTGTGCCATGCTCTGTCCCTGTGCCAGCTCTGTCCCTGTGCCAGCCCTCCCCTGTCCTGTGCTCTGTCCCTGTGCCAGTTCTGTCCCTGTGCCAGCCCTCCCCTGTGCCACGCTCTGTCCCTGTGCCCCCCTCCCCTGTGCCACGCTCTCCCGTGCCATGCTGTGTCCCTGTGCCCCCCTCCCCTGTGCCATGCTGTGTCCCTGTACCCCCCTCCCCTGTGCCACGCTCTGTCCCTGTACCCCCCTCCCCTGTGCCCCCCTCCCCTGTGCCCCCCTCCCCTGTGCCATGCTCTGTCCCTGTGCCACGCTCTGTCCCTGTGCCCCCCTGCCCTGTGCCCCCCTGCCCTGTGCCACGCTGTGTCCCTGTGCCCCCCTGCCCTGTGCCACGCCGTCCCCGTGCCCCCTGACCTGTGCGGTGATCTTGGCGGTGGCGGCGGCGGCGGCGACGGCGGCGGCCGGGGGGAGCCCCCCGGGCGTGGCCGGGGTGAGCAGCGGCATCGGGGGGGTCACGGCCTTGCCCACCCGCAGGTACTGACCCCCCAGGTCGAAGAGGTTCATGGAGGACACGGCGTCCTGCGACGACTGCGCCTTCTCGTACTCTGCGGGCACGGGGCACGGACACCCGGTTACTGCCCCAGGAACCGCGGGATGCTCGGGGATGGGGGGACCTTCAGGGGATGGTTTGGGATGGAGGGACCTTCATGGGATGGTTTGGGATGGAGGGACCTTCATGGGATGGAGGGACCTTCATGGGATGGAGGGACCTTCGTGGGATGGAGGGACCTCCATGGGATGGAGGGACCTTCAGGGGATGGTTTGGGATGGAGGGACCTTCAGGGGATGGTTTGGGATGGAGGGACCTTCAGGGAATGGGGGGACCTTCAGGGGATGGTTTGGGATGGAGGGACCTTCATGGGATGGAGGGACCTTCATGGGATGGAGGGACCTTCAGGGAATGGGGGGACCTTCAGGGGATGGTTTGGGATGGAGGGACCTTCGTGGGATGGAGGGACCTTCGTGGGATGGAGGGACCTTCGTGGGATGGAGGGACCTTCGTGGGATGGTTTGGGACCTTCATGGGATGGAGGGACCTTCATGGGATGCTCTGGGATGGAGGGACCTTCAGGGACCTTCATGGGATGCTCTGGGATGGAGGGACCTTCAGGGAATGGTTTAGGACCTTCATGGAATGGTTTGGGATGAGGGGACCTTCATGGAATGGTTTGGGATGGAGGGACCCTCATGGAATGGTTTGGGACCCTCATGGAATGGTTTGGGATGAGGGGACCTTCATGGAATGCTCTGGGATGGAGGGACCTTCATGGAATGCTTTGGGATGAGGGGACCTTCATGGAATGGTTTGGGACCCTCATGGAATGGTTTGGGATGGAGGGACCTTCATGGAATGGTTTGGGATGGAGGGACCTTCATGGAACGCTCTGGGATGGAGGGACCTTCACACCCACCCTGTCCCCCCCCTGCCATGGCACATTTGCTGCTGTTACAGGTTGCCCCAAGCCCCGTCCAACCTGCCCTGGGACACTCCCAGGGATCCAGGGGCAGCCACAGCTGCTCTGGGAATTCCATCCCAGCCCCTCCCAGCCAGGAATTCCTTCCCAACATCCCACCCAACCCTGGGAAGCCATTCCCTGTGTGCTGTCCCTCCACTCCTCGTCCCCAGTCCCTCTCCAGCTCTCCTGGAGCCCCTTCAGGCCCTGCAAGGGGCTCTCAGCTCTCCCTGGATCCTTCTCTTCTCCAGGGGAACCCCCCCAGCTCTCCCAGCCTGGCTCTGGAGCAGAGGGCTCCAGCCTGTGCCTGACCACTGCCATAAATTTTATATCTAAGCTCAGGCCCAGACCTGCCCCAAACCCATCCCCTAATGCAATTCCTCCCCCGGAGTGGGAAACCCAACCCCAAAGCCCCCCCAGAGCCGAGGACACTCCCCCCTCTCCCCATCCCACATCCAGCCGGGGTCATTACCAATGAATCCGTAGCCCTTGTGCTTCCCTGTGGTGGGGTCCCTGGCCAGGGTGCAGGATTTGATCTTGCCAAAGGCCTCGAAGACGCTCTTGATGTCGTCGTCGGACAGGTCCTGGTGCACCGAGGCCACGTAGATGCGGTTGAAGGCTCGGGCCTCCTCGGCCAGCTGGTCGATGATGGGCTGGGCCTGCCCGATGTTGCTGGGCCTGCCCACCTGAGGACAGGGAGGGGAGGGACATGGGGGGGCTCAGCCTGGAGAAAAGGAGGCTCAGGGGGGACCTCCTGGCTCCGCAACCCCCCGACAGGAGGGGGGAGCCGGGGAGGGGTCGGGCTGTGCTGCCAGGGAACAGGAATGGGCTGCCCAGAGAGGTGGTGGATTCACCATCCCTGGGGATTTTTAAACGCGGATTGGACGTGGCACTGAGTGCCAGGATCCACTAAATGGACTGGATTTGGACCAAGGGTGGGACTCGATGATCTCGGAGGTCTTTTCCAACCCAATCGATTCTATGATTCTATGAAGGGACAGGAGGAGAGGGAACGGCCTCAGGCTGGGCCAGGGAACATCAGGAGGAATTTCTGCATGGAAAGGGTTGTTAAACATTGGCAGGGGCTGCCCAGGGAGCTCTGGACTCCCCATCCCTGGAGGTGTCCAAGGAAGGCCTGGTTGTGGCACTCAGTGCTCTGGGCTGGGGACAAGGTGGGCATTGGGCACAGGCTGGACTCCACCTTGGAGGTCTTTTCCAACCTCAGTGACCCTGGGATTCTGTGGCACAATCCATGGAGTGTCCAAGGGCAGCCCCCAGGCACCCAGCACCTCCCAGGGCCCCCCCTGGCACAGGGAATGGCTGGGATGGCTCTGGGAACCAGCACTACTGGAATCCCAGGAATACAGACCCAGAGCAGCCTCCGCTCCCTCCTCACTGTACCTCCCCCCTTTACCTTCCCTGACCTGCCAAGGACCAACTTCCAGGGACTGAGAAGGATTCTGAGAGCAAACCCCAACGTTCCTACACCCTTCTTTTGGGGGGCTCCCAAACCCCCTCAGCCACCGGACCCTGCAGAGCGTCTCGGAGACACCACCCAAAAAAATCACCTTTGTCTTGTCCTCAAGACACTGCCCTGTGTGGGGTGGGAGAACCTGAGCCAGGTCCCCTGAGCCAGGACCCCAGAGCCAGCCCCAGCTGGGGCTCTGGAGGGACCCTCACGGAATGGTTTGGGATGGAGGGACCTTCATGGAATGCTCTGGGATGGAGGGACCTTCACACCCACCCTGTCCCCCCCCTGCCATGGCACATTTGCTGCTGTTACAGGTTGCCCCAAGCCCCGTCCAACCTGCCCTGGGACACTCCCAGGGATCCAGGGGCAGCCACGGCTCCTCTGGGAATTCCATCCCAGCCCCTCCCAGCCAGGAATTCCTTCCCAACATCCCACCCAACCCTGGGGAGCCATTCCTTGTGTGCTGTCCCTCCAGCCCTCGTCCCCAGTCCCTCTCCAGCTCTCCTGGAGCCTCGTGTCGGGGGACAGAGATCATGTGAACAATTTCCCTTGCACTTCTGAGGCCTCTGCCTTGGCACGGCTGGGTGCAGGCAGTGAAAAACAACACTGCACCACTAAAATGGCTGCAGGAGCCCAAGTCAGAACAAGGGTGGATTCCTGCCAGGTGCCAAGGAGGGGTTTGGGCAGGTGAATAAAGTTTTCTCATCTCCTATGACCACCTGTTGTGACCCAATTAGCAGTGGACAGCAGAGTATGTTTTCCTTGAGTATCCAGTGTAGTGTGAGCAAGAACCAAGTGTCATGAGGACTATATAAACTGCCTTTCTTCTAATAAAGCTGACATATTGCTGATCACAATGGTCTGTGAGCATTATGTCCATGCCTCTCCTCGGAGAGGAGGGACCTGGAGCCACCCTGAGCCCCACACTGGACACCAAGGTCCAGCAGGGACCTGGAGCCACCCTGAGCCCCACACTGGACACCAAGGTCCAGCAGGGACCTGGAGCCACCCTGAGCCCCACACTGGACATCAAGGTCCAGCAGGGACCTGGAGCCACCCTGAGCCCCACGTTGGACACCAAGGTCCAGCAGGGACCTGGAGCCACCCTGAGCCCCACACTGGACACCAAGGTCCAGCAGGGACCTGGAGCCACCCTGAGCCCCACACTGGACATCAAGGTCCAGCAGGGACCTGGAGCCACCCTGAGCCCCACACTGGACACCAAGGTCCAGCAGGGACCTGGAGCCACCCTGAGCCCCACACTGGACACCAAGGTCCAGCAGGGACCTGGAGCCACCCTGAGCCCCACATTGGACACCAAGGTCCAGCAGGGAACAGACTTCAGGCACCTTCCCTGGGGCCCTGGGGAGCATTTCCAGGTTATTCCCGGACCCTGCTATTCCCAGGGAAGAGGAGCAGAAAGGTTCAGGGCACTGCTGGTACTCACCTTGATGTTCCTGCCCCCCAGCATGACAGAGTTCATCTGCTCCAGGGCCAGCTGGGCGGCCTCAGGCACCTCGTACTCCACAAAGGCAAAGCCCTGGCAGGGGAGGAGACTGGGAATCACCCCAGGCCAGGCTGATGCAGCCAAGACTTCCCACAGAGCTCTCCCTGTGGAGCTGATCCCCACCTACTGCTGGTGGCCTGGGAAGGTTCCTCAGAGCGGGTTTTTATTAAGGCAAGAAAGGGTCTGAAGGGATCCCACCAAGGGCACCCCGACCCCGGAGCCTCCTGGACTCAGAGACACAGCAAAACTCCACCTCACTCAGGGCTGGGCCTGGCTGGCACCTTCCAGGGAGCTTCAGGTTGGACAGCAGGAGGAATTCCTCCCTGGAAAGGGCTGGTAAACATTGGAAGGGGCAGCCCAGGGAGGTGGTGGAGTCCCCACCCCTGGAGGTGTCCGAGGAGAGACTGGACGTGGCACTCTGGGCTGGGGACAAGGTGGGCATCGGGCACAGGGTGGATGTGACGACCTGGGAGCTCCTTTCCAACCTCAGTGATCCCGGGACTCCCTGCACCCCACCCCAGGCTCCCAGCACACAATCCTGCCCCAAGCAGAGCAGGGGGCTGCAAACATTCACCCCAAGAGCTAAAAGCAGCCTGGGCTCCAGGAGCACACAGACCTTTTCCTCTCCTGGCTCCCATCCCAGAATCCTGCCCCAAGCAGAGCAGGGGGTTGCAAATATTCATCAGAGCAGGGGGCTGCAAACATTCACCCCAAGAGCTAAAAGCAGCCTGGGTTCCAGGAGCACAGAGGCCCTTCCCTCTCCTGGCTGCATCAGGAAGGCCTTGGACACAAGAGGACACACATCCCTCGAGGGTTGGGAATTGTAGGATTATGGAATGGTTTGGGATGGAGGGACCTTAGAGCCCATCCAGTGCCACCCCCTGTCACGGGCAGGGACACCTCCCACCAGCCCAGGTTGCTCCAAGCCCCATCCAACCTGGCCTGGGACACTTCCAGGGATCCAGGGGCGGCCACAGCTTCTCTGGGCATCCTGTGCCAGGCCCTGCCCACCCTCCCAGGGAAGGATTCCTTCCCAATATCCCCCCCAAAGCTCTGCAAAGCTGGATGTTTTGTGCTTAGGGATATAAGCACAAAAGAAATAACCTCGTGGGAACCCCCAGAATGCCTCATCCCTGGGGCATCCCCACATGGGAAAGCAGGCCCTGCCAGGACAGTCCCCAGGCTCCGTGCAGAGCTCCCAAACCCCAGCACGGCGTGAGGGGGGGGAGGGAAAACACCCCAAAACCCCCAAAAAACAATCCGGTCCCACCCCGTGCAGGGAGCGGGAACGTTCCGGGAATGTCCAGAGCCCCGTCCCACCTTGTGCTTCATGGTGACCGAGTCCCAGGACATGTCGATGCTCTTGATGGGCCCGAAGGGGGCGAAGGCCTGGCGGATGGTGTCCTCCCCCAGCTCGTAGTAGATGGAGCCCACGTAGACCCGGCACATGATGGCGAGCGCCCGCTGCCTCTGAGCCGCCATCTGTAGCGAGACAAGGACTGCCCGGTCAGGGCGGGGGGCACCGGGGCACCGGGACCTCCTCCTGACCCCCCCCCTGCCCTCCCGGCACCGCCCCGGCACCGCCCCGGCACCGCCCCGGCACAGCTCCGGCCGCGCTGCAGCTCGGCCACACCCCGACCACGAGGGGTTCCCTGCTCGCTGACCACGGAGCTGCGGTGGGTCCGCCCGGTTCGGCCCCGGGGAAGGACTGGGGCAGTCCTGGGACAGGAGGGGATCAATCCCGGGGCAGGACTGGATCAATCCCGGGGCAGGACTGGATCAATCCCGGGGCAGGACTGGGGCAGTCCTGGGATAGGAGGGGATCAATCCCGGGGCAGGACTGGGGCAGTCCTGGGATAGGAGGGGATCAATCCCGGGGCAGGACTGGATCAATCCCAGGGCAGGACTGGATCAATCCCAGGGCAGGACTGGGGCAGTCCTGGGATAGGAGGGGATCAATCCCGGGGCAGGACTGGATCAGTCCAGGGCAGGACTGGGGACAGGACTGGATCAGTCCAGCTCAGTCCTGGGGCAGGACTGGATCAATCCCGGGGCTGGACTGGGGACAGGACTGGATCAATCCAGTTCAGTCCCGGATCAATCCAGCTCAGTCCCAGGGCAGGAGTGGATCAACCCAGCTCAGTCCTGGATCAATCCAGCTCAGTCCCGGGGTAGGAGCGGATAAAGTCCAGCTCAGTCCTGGGGCAGGAGTGGATCAAGTCCAGCTCAGTCCTGGATCAATCTAGCTCAGACCCAGGGCAGGAGTGGATCAAGTCCAGCTCAGTCCTGGGGCAGGAGCGGATAAAGCCCAGTTCAGTCCCAGGGCAGGACTGGATCAATCCAGCTCAGTCCTGGATCAATCCAGCTCAGTCCTGGATCAAGTCCAGCTCAGTCCTGGGGCAGGAGCGGATAAAGTCCAGCTCAGTCCCAGGGCAGGACTGGATCAATCCAGCTCAGTCCTGGATCAGTCCAGCTCAGTGCCAGGGCAGGAGTGGATCAATCCAGCTCAGTCCTGGATCAATCCAGCTCAGTCCCAGGGCAGGAGTGGATCAATCCAGCTCAGTCCTGGATCAATCCAGCTCAGTGCCAGGGCAGGAGTGGATCAATCCAGCTCACTCCCGGAATAAAGCCCGGCTCAGTGCCGGGGCAGGAGCAGCTCAAGCCCGGCTCACACACACCTCCAGCCCCTCTGGTCGGGTCTCCCCCAGCCTGATCACACCTCCAGCCACGCCTGCAGGAGGAGGGAATCACTTCCCCTGCCCTTCCCGGCAGCAAAGGGCTCAGCTCTGGGCTCTGGGCTCAGCCCTCCCGCTCCCCCCCGCAGAGATCCAGCAGCACTCCCGCCCCCCGGGCTGGGATTTGGGATTGGGATTTGAGATTGGGAACCTCCTCCCCGCTCCCTCCGGCACCACAGGCCCCCCTCCCACCCCGGCACTCCGAGATCCAGCACTGGGCACTGCTTCCCCCAGCACTGGGCACCATTTCCCCCAGCACTGGGCACCACTTCCCCCAGCACTGGGCACCACTCCCACGGCCCCACAGCAAAGCCAAACTCTCCAGCGGCTCAGTGGGGTCCTGGGAAGGGTGTGGTGCCAGTCCTCAGCCCTGCCTGGCAGTGCCTGGCAGTGCCTGGCAGCCCCAAGGCCGGGGTGCTGCTCGGAGGGTCTCTGTGCTACCGGCTCCTAAACCTGCCCGGGTCCCTGCCCGCCACACAGATCAGCCAGCCCCCACAGCAGGGACCCCAAAAGCAGAGCACGGGGTGTCCCTCGGGGCTGGCACCCCCCGGGGCAGCTCTGGAGCTGCTGCTGCTGCTGCTGCTGCCCAGGGATGTGGCCCCGGGGATGTGGCCCCGGGGATGTGGCCCCAGGGATGTGGCCCCGGGGACGTGCCCAGGTCTGGGAATGGGGCTGGATCAGGGCTCTGGATCAGTGACTGTGTGTGGGGGGGGTCGGCTGTGGGACAGGGGGACACCCCCGGGCAGGGAGGGGCTCTGGGACAGGGGGACAGCCCTGGGCAGGGAGGGGCTCTGGGGATGCCTCTGGCCCTGCCCCACACCCCCGACGGAGCTCAGAGCACCCCCTTCCCTTCCCCACCACCCCTGGGGCAGGGGGGGCTGCAAACAGGGACTTCTGGGGGATGATTTTTGGGGTGCCCTAAGGAGCACGGGAGCTCTGCCATGTCTGGGGATCCCTGGATTGGAGGGGCTGCAACCAGGGCCCTCACAAGGCTGATTTTTGGGGTGCTGTAAAGGGCACAGGAGCTCTGCCATGTCTGGGGATCCCTGGATTGGAGGGGCTGCAACCAGGGCCCTCAGGAGGATGATTTTTGGGGGGCTGTAAAGGGCACAAAAAGCTCTGCCATGTCTGGGATCCCCCGGGGCAAAGGGGCTGCAACCAGGGACTTCTCCAGCAGGTTTTTGGGGGGCTGTGAAGGGCACAACAAGCTCTGCCACATCTGCATTGAAGGGGCTGCAAACAGGGACTTCAGAGGATGATTTCTGGGATGCCTCAACAACCACAGGAGCTCTGCTGCATCTGGGGAACCCTGGATTGGAGGGGCTGCGCTCAGGGCCCTCTCAAGGATGATTTTTGGGGTGCCCTGCCCTGTCTGAGGGCCCCAGGGGCAGAGGGGCAGCACTCAGGGCCCTCTCAAGGATGATTTTTGGGGTGCCCTGTCCTGTCTGAGGACCCCGGGGGCAGAGGGGCTGCACTCAGGGCCCTCAGGAGGATGATTTTTGGGGTGCCCTGCCCTGTCTGAGCACCCCAGGGACAGAGGGGCTGCACTCAAGACACTTGTCAAGAACGATTTTTGGGGTGCCCTGCCCTGTCTGAGGACCCTGGGGGCAGAGGGGCTGCACTCAGGGCCCTCTCAAGGATGATTTTTGGGGTGCCCTGCCCTGTCTGAGGACCCTGGGGGCAGAGGGGCTGCACTCAGGGCCCTCAGGAGGATGATTTTTGGGGTGCCCTGCCCTGTCTGAGGACCCCAGGGGCAGAGGGGCTGCACTCAGGGCCCTCAGGAGGAGGATTTTGGGGTGCCCTGCCCAGGGATGTGCAGCCCGAGGGGAAGGAGAGCTCCCCTGGCACAGTGACCCACAGGACACAGACTGTGCCCGAGGGATCCTGCTCCCCCTGGCACCCACATTAACCCCACACTCTGCTCCTGAGGTGACATTAACCCCACACTCTGCTCCAGGGGTGACATTAACCCCACACTCTGCTCTAGGGGTGACATTAACCCCACACTCTGCTCCTGAGGTGACATTAACCCCACACTCTGCTCTAGGGGTGACATTAACCCCACACTCTGCTCCAGGGGTGACATTAACCCCACACTCTGCTCCAGGGGTGACATTAACCCCACACTCTGTTCCAGGGGTGACATTAACCCCACACTCTGCTCCTGAGGTGACATTAACCCCACACTCTGCTCCTGAGGTGACATTAACCCCATACTCTGCTCCTGAGGTGACATTAACCCCACACTCTGCTTCAGGGGTGACATTAACCCCACACTCTGCTCCTGAGGTGACATTAACCCCACACTCTGTTCCTGAGGTGACATTAACCCCACACTCTGCTCCAGGGGTGACATTAACCCCACACTCTGCTCCAGGGGTGACATTAACCCCACACTCTGCTTCAGGGGTGACATTAACCCCACACTCTGCTCCTGAGGTGACATTAACCCCACACTCTGCTCCAGGGGTGACATTAACCCCACACTCTGCTCCAGGGGTGACATTAACCCCACACTCTGCTCCAGGGGTGACATTAACCCCATACTCTGTTCCTGAGGTGACATTAACCCCACACTCTGCTCCTGAGGTGACATTAACCCCACACTCTGCTCCTGAGGTGACATTAACCCCACACTCTGCTCCAGGGGTGACATTAACCCCACACTCTGCTCCTGAGGTGACATTAACCCCACACTCTGCTCCAGGGGTGACATTAACCCCACACTCTGCTCCTGAGGTGACATTAACCCCACACTCTGCTCCAGGGGTGACATTAACCCCACACTCTGTTCCTGAGGTGACATTAACCCCACACTCTGCTCCAGGGGTGACATTAACCCCACACTCTGCTCCAGGGGTGACATTAACCTCACACTCTGCCCCTGAGGTGACATTAACCCCACACTCTGCTCCAGGGGTGACATTAACCCCACACTCTGCTCCAGGGGTGACATTAACCCCACACTCTGCTCCTGAGGTGACATTAACCCCATACTCTGCTCCTGAGGTGACATTAACCCCACACTCTGCTCCTGAGGTGACATTAACCCCATACTCTGCTCCTGAGGTGACATTAACCCCACACTCTGCTCCTGAGGTGACATTAACCCCACACTCTGCTCCAGGGGTGACATTAACCCCACACTCTGTTCCTGAGATGACATTAACCCCACACTCTGCTCCAGGGGTGACATTAACCCCACACTCTGTTCCTGAGGTGACATTAACCCCACACTCTGCTCCTGAGGTGACATTAACCCCACACTCTGTTCCTGAGGTGACATTAACCCCACACTCTGCTCCAGGGGTGACATTAACCCCACACTCTGCTCCTGAGGTGACATTAACCCCACACTCTGCTCCTGAGGTGACATTAACCCCACACTCTGCTCCTGAGGTGACATTAACCCCACACTCTGCTCCAGGGGTGACATTAACCCCACACTCTGCTCCAGGGGTGACATTAACCCCACACTCTGCTCTAGGGGTGACATTAACCCCATACTCTGCTCCTGAGGTGACATTAACCCCACACTCTGCTCCAGGGGTGACATTAACCCCACACTCTGCTCCAGGGGTGACATTAACCCCACACTCTGTTCCTGAGGTGACATTAACCCCATACTCTGCTCCAGGGGTGACATTAACCCCACACTCTGCTCCTGAGGTGACATTAACCCCACACTCTGTTCCTGAGATGACATTAACCCCACACTCTGCTCCAGGGGTGACATTAACCCCACACTCTGTTCCTGAGGTGACATTAACCCCACACTCTGCTCCTGAGGTGACATTAACCCCACACTCTGTTCCTGAGGTGACATTAACCCCACACTCTGCTCCAGGGGTGACATTAACCCCACACTCTGCTCCTGAGGTGACATTAACCCCACACTCTGCTCCTGAGGTGACATTAACCCCACACTCTGCTCCAGGGGTGACATTAACCCCACACTCTGCTCCAGGGGTGACATTAACCCCACACTCTGCTCCAGGGGTGACATTAACCCCACACTCTGTTCCTGAGGTGACATTAACCCCATACTCTGCTCCAGGGGTGACATTAACCCCACACTCTGCTCCTGAGGTGACATTAACCCCACACTCTGTTCCTGAGGTGACATTAACCCCACACTCTGCTCCAGGGGTGACATTAACCCCACACTCTGCTCCTGAGGTGACATTAACCCCACACTCTGCTCCTGAGGTGACATTAACCCCACACTCTGCTCCTGAGGTGACATTAACCCCACACTCTGCTCCTGAGGTGACATTAACCCCACACTCTGCTCCAGGGGTGACATTAACCCCACACTCTGCTCCAGGGGTGACATTAACCCCACACTCTGCTCCAGGGGTGACATTAACCCCACACTCTGCTCCTGAGGTGACATTAACCCCACACTCTGCTCCTGAGGTGACATTAACCCCACACTCTGCTCCAGGGGTGACATTAACCCCACACTCTGCTCCAGGGGTGACATTAACCCCACACTCTGCTCCTGAGATGACATTAACCCCACACTCTGCTCCAGGGGTGACATTAACCCCACACTCTGCTCCAGGGGTGACATTAACCCCACACTCTGCTCCTGAGGTGACATTAACCCCACACTCTGCTCCAGGGATGACATTAACCCCACACTCTGCTCCTGAGGTGACATTAACCCCACACTCTGCTTCAGGGGTGACATTAACCCCACACTCTGCTCCAGGGGTGACATTAACCCCACACTCTGCTCCTGAGGTGACATTAACCCCACACTCTGCTCCTGAGGTGACATTAACCCCACACTCTGCTCCAGGGGTGACATTAACCCCACACTCTGCTCCTGAGGTGACATTAACCCCACACTCTGCTCCTGAGGTGACATTAACCCCACACTCTGCTCCAGGGGTGACATTAACCCCACACTCTGCTCCAGGGGTGACATTAACCCCACACTCTGCTCCAGGGGTGACATTAACCCCACACTCTGCTCCAGGGGTGACATTAACCCCACACTCTGCTCCAGGGGCTGCCCAGGGGGGAGCAGGAGGAGCTCCCATCCCTGGAATGCCTGGATGTGGCACTCAGTGCTCCGGGCTGGGCACAAGGTGGACTCAGTGACCTCAGGGGGCTTTTCCAGCCTCAGTGATCCCGGGATTTTGGACCTACAGGAGGCAGGCCTGGGGTGGCAGTGGAGCCTCCGGGAGGGGGGTGATGCCCTGAGCTCAGCACAGGTCGGAGTCAGGGACTCCTGCCCGGAAACCTCCCCGCTCTCACCGTCCCACAGAGCTGCTCTCACTCCTTCTCCTCCTAAATCCCGAGCTGAGGCCCCTGCAGCCTCCCAGCAGCTCCCAGCTGTGGCTGTGTGATGCTGCTCTGAGGGCATTTGGGGGGTTGTGTGATGCTGCTCTGAGGGTATCTGGGGGGTTGTGTGATGCTGCTCTGAGGGCATTTGGGGGGTTGTGTGATGCTGCTCTGAGGGCATTTGGGGGGTTGCTTTAAGGACAGGCCAAACCCCCCAGCCTGGGGTGCTCCTGTAACCAAAGCAGGGGATGCACAACCCTGGGCTGTGACCCCACGGGCCAGGGAAGGGGGAAGGGAGTGGGAACCCTGGGCTGTGCCACGGGGAGGGAGGACACTGAGCCCACGGGGAGCCCCGAGAGCCACGACAGGGAGCTCAGGCTGTGCTGCCTTCCCACAGGGACTGGGGACACACAGGAAAGGTCTGGACAGAGACTGTCTGTGCATCCCCAGGGGGCTCTGGGAGGAAGCAGCTCCTGAGGGAGGGGTACCCTGCCTGCTCTGACCTGCACCAGGGCCCAGCACCCAGCTCCTGCCGCTGGGCTGTGTCCAGCAGCAGCCTCTGACTCCCTGAAGGAGCAGTGTCTGAGGAAAAGGGGTCACGGCCTGTGCCCTGGGGACAACGAGCCATCAAACCTCTCCTGTGCCACCGCCTGGGCTGTGCCCAGCTGGGAAGAATGAACCAAACCCCCAAAGTGCTGCAGTCCTGCTGGCAGGCAGCAGCCCCACGGATGGGGGGGGATTCCTGGGCACCAGGGCTCGGACACCAGCTCTGCCAAATCCATCCAGCTCTGCCAAATGCATCCAGCCCCTTCCAAACTCACCCCTGGCCCAGAACACCCCCTCTGGCTCCCCACTGCCACACCACCTGCTGCCAAGGGAGGGAGAGCAGGGATTTCCCTTCTGTGCCCTCCTCCCCTGGAGCTGTGTCTGACCCCGGGAACAAACCCCACTCTCCAGTGAGAGGGGAAGGTGTTTACAGCACCAGGCACAAACCCCACATTTACAAAGGTGTTTACAGCACCAGGTACAAACCCCACACTGCAGCAAGGGGGGAAGGTGTTTACAGCACCAGGCACAAACCCCACACTCCAGTGAGAGGGGAAGGTGTTTACAGCACCAGGTACAAACCCCACACTCCAGTGAGGGGGGAAGGTGTTTACAGCACCAGGTACAAACCCCACACTCCAGTGGGGGAAGGTGTTTACAGCACCAGGTACAAACCCCACACTCCAGTGAGGGGGGAAGGTATTTACAATACCAGGCACAAACCCCACATTTACAAAGGTGTTTACAGCACCAGGTACAAACCCCACACTGCAGCCAGAGGGGAAGGTGTTTACAGCACCAGGTACAAACCCCACACTCCAGTGAGAGGGGAAGGTGTTTACAGCACCAGGTACAAACCCCACACTCCAGTGGGGGAAGGTGTTTACAGCACCAGGTACAAACCCCACACTCCAGTGAGGGGGGAAGGTATTTACAATACCAGGCACAAACCCCACATTTACAAAGGTGTTTACAGCACCAGGTACAAACCCCACACTGCAGCCAGAGGGGAAGGTGTTTACAGCACCAGGTACAAACCCCACACTCCAGTGAGAGGGGAAGGTGTTTACAGCACCAGGTACAAACCCCACACTGCAGCCAGAGGGGAAGGTATTTACAATACCAGGCACAAACCCCACACTCCACTGAGAGGGGAAGGTGTTTACAGCACCAGGTACAAACCCCACACTCCAGTGAGGGGGGAAGGTGTTTACAGCACCAGGTACAAACCCCACACTGCAGCCAGAGGGGAAGGTATTTACAATACCAGGCACAAACCCCACACTCCAGTGAGGGGGGAAGGTGTTTACAGCACCAGGCACAAACCCCACACTCCAGCGAGGGGGGAAGGTGTTTACAGCACCAGGCACAAACCCCACATTTACAAAGGGATTTACAGCTGAGCCTCTGCGGGCAGAGGAGTCACAGGGCACTTTGTCCTCTGGGAGAAAGGAGGGCACAGATCACCCCGGGTCACTCGTTCGGCTCCTCGTGGCCTCTGATTAGCACCGGCCCCGGAGGATGGCGGGGGTTCTCTGGGCATTCCTGGGGTTCTGCCACCTCCCTCCTGCTTCTGCTGCACTGGGAAGGTGCCCCAGGAAGGAGGGTGTGGCACCTGGGCCAGGCCCCGCTCTGCCCTCCCCGGCCCCGGAGGCCCCTCCGTGCGTTACCTTGGCCGTTAGTTTGAGGTCGGGACCCCAGAACTGCAGCGTCCCTAGAAATGCAGCTCCCACCATGGCAGGGGTTGTGTTCAGAACGGGTGGAAATCTAAAGCTTGTCTGTGCCCCCGAGTGCCAGTGTCCCCGCAGACTGCACAGCCTGGGGTCTTCTCGGGGCAGGGACACCTCGCTCTGCTCCGGGGCGTGTCCGGCACGGGTGGGGAGGTGGGAGGGCCGTGCTGGGCGCGGACAAGAGCAGTGTGGCACCACTAGGAACGCCCCCACGCTAGGCCCTGACTAAGACAATGCCCCCAGAAGAAGTGAATATGTCTATTGACCGATTGTAAAGGTGAGAGAGGATCTCCAAAGCCCATTGTCACTGCTGCCATCTGAAAGACAGTAAAGACAGAGTTCAGTCTGTTGGAGCTGAGCATTACTACGGCTGTCGTACAAACTCGAGCAGGGCGGCGGCGCAGGGGCACCTGCGGGGAGGCCTCTCCTTCCTCGCTGCCTGGGCCCCGGGACTGTCCGGCGCCGGGGCCCCGCCGAGCCCGGGGTGGGCTCTGCTGCTGCCGCTGCCTGGGGAAGCAGGGTGCTGGGATCCCAGGGGGGACTCAAGGCAACAGAGACCTCTGCGACCGCTGGCGTCGGGTCACCCCCAGCCTTTAAAAAGGAGCCCCCCCCCCCCCCTCGACTAGAGCAGACCCTCAGAACCAGGCACGGCCCCGAGCGGCCTCGGAGCACATCCACGGGCATTCCTCGGACAGAGCCGCCGGCCTGGGCTCTCCTGGCCCGGAGTGACGGCGGCCAGGCGTGTTCCAGAAGCCTCTGAAGGAGGGGAGGGTACACCCCGGGGAAGGGCTCTCCTGGCACGGGCGTTCCAGCGGGAGCGGGAACGGCCAGCGGAGCTTCTCCGGGACCGAGAGCACCTGAGTGCAGGGGAGGGAGAGGGGGCAGGGCTGGGGGGGGCACGGAGAGGGGCACGGGGACCCTCCCTCGAGCACAGGAGGCGGTGACAGGACACTGTTCCCAGGATCCCCTCCGGCTTCAGCACCTTAACAAGCGGGAAGTGAAACCCGGGGCGAAGCCTCGGGCCCCTCCCGCCTCAGGGGAGGAGCCCAGGGAGGAGCCAAGGATTTCCTCCCGGCACACGGGCGGCTCTGGGGGCAACTGGAGCAGGTCGGGGGGGGGCCCTGGCGAGCTGCAGGCTCGGGGCTGTGCTCTGGTTCCGAGGGCCCTGAGGACTCCACGGTGTCGGGGGGAGCACGAGGCGGAGGGCGCGGCCCGGGGGGGACCCTCACCTGCAGGTTGGTGAGCTGCTGCTGCTGGTGGGCGATGGTTTGCTTCACCAGCACGCTCTTGATGCTCTGCTCCATCGCGTACTTCTTGGCCTGCGGGGAGATGGGGCGGCTGTGGGGGCCGGCAGCGGCTCCTGCGCCCACGGCCACAGACGGGATTGGCTCCTGCATCCACTGCCACAGCTGGGATCGGCTCCTGCATCCACTCCCACAGCCAGGAACAGCTCCTGCATCCACTGCCACAGCTGGGATCGGCTCCTGCATCCACTCCCACAGCCAGGAACAGCTCCTGCATCCACTGCCACAGCTGGGAGCGGCTCCTGCACCCACAGCCAGGAACCTGCATCCACTCCCACAGCCAGGAACGGCTCCTGCATCCACTGCCACAGCTGGGAGCGGCTCCTGCACCCACAGCCAGGAACCTGCATCCACTCCCACAGCTGGGAACAGCTCCTGCATCCAATCCCACAGCTGGGAACAGCTCCTGCATCCACTGCATCAGCCAGGAACCTGCATCCACTGCCACAGCTGGGAACAGCTCCTGCATCCACTGCCACAGCCAGGAACGGCTCCTGCATCCACTGCCACAGCTGGGAACAGCTCCTGCACCCACTGCCACAGCTGGGAACAGCACCTGCATCCACTCCCAAACCCGGGAATATCTCCTGCATCCACTCCCACAGCCAGGAACGGCTCCTGCATCCACTGCCACAGCTGGGAACAGCTCCTGCATCCACTCCCAAACCCAGGAGCGGCTCCTGCATCCACTGCATCAGCTGGGAACAGCTCCTGCATCCACTCCCAAACCCGGGAATATCTCCTGCATCCACTCCCACAGCCAGGAATGGCTCCTGCATCCACTGCCACGGCTGGGAACAGCTCCTGTATCCACTGCCACAGCTGGGAACAGCTCCTGCATCCAATCCCAAACCCGGGAGCGGCTCCTGCACCCACTGCCACAGCCAGGAACGGCTCCTGCACCCACTCCCACAGCTGGGATCGGCTCCTGCACCCACTGCCACAGCCAGGAATGGCTCCTACATCCACTCCCAAACCCAGGAGCGGCTCCTGCATCCACTGCCACAGCTGGGAACAGCTCCTGCATCCACTCCCAAACCCAGGAACGGCTCCTGCATCCACTCCCACAGCTGGGAACAGCTCCTGCACTCTCTCCCACAGCTGGGAACGGCTCCTGCATCCAGTCCCAAACCCGGGATCAGCTCCTGCATCCACTGCCACAGCCAGGAACAGCTCCTGCACCCACTGCTGGGATCCCAGAGCCCGACAGGGCCCGGCCCTCAGTGCTGCTGGCAGCTCCCCACAGCCTGGAGCCAGATCCTCACACTCTGGAGCCAGATCCACAGACTCTGGAGCCAGATCCTCACACTCTGGAGCCAGCTCCCCAAAACCTGGAGCCAGCTCTACATACTCTGGAGCCAGATCCCCAAAACTTGAAGCCACCTCCCCACAGCTTGGAACCAGCTCTACATACTCTGGAGCCAGTTCCCCAAAACCTGGAGCCAGCTCCCCACACTCTATAGCCAGCTCCCCACACTCCATAGCCAGCTCCCCACACTCTGTAGCCAGCTCCCCACACTCCATAGCCAGCTCCCCACACTCTATAGCCAGCTCCCCACACTCTATAGCCAGCTCCCCACACTCCATAGCCAGCTCCCCACACTCTATAGCCAGCTCCCCACACTCTATAGCCAGCTCCCCACACCCCATAGCCAGCTCCCCACACTCTATAGCCAGCTCCCCACACTCTGTAGCCAGCTCCCCACACTCCACAGCCAGCTCCCCACACTCTATAGCCAGCTCCCCACACTCCATAGCCAGCTCCCCACACTCTATAGCCAGCTCCCCACACTCTATAGCCAGCTCCCCACACTCTATAGCCAGCTCCCCACACTCTATAGCCAGCTCCCCACACTCCATAGCCAGCTCCCCACACTCCATAGCCAGCTCCCCACACTCCATAGCCAGCTCCCCACACTCTATAGCCAGCTCCCCACACTCTATAGCCAGCTCCCCACACTCCATAGCCAGCTCCCCACACTCTATAGCCAGCTCCCCACGCTCTGTAGCCAGCTCCCCACACCCCATAGCCAGCTCCCCACACTCTATAGCCAGCTCCTCACACTCTATAGCCAGCTCCCCACACTCTGTAGCCAGCTCCCCACACTCTATAGCCAGCTCCCCACACTCCATAGCCAGCTCCCCACACTCCATAGCCAGCTCCCCACACTCCATAGCCAGCTCCCCACACTCCATAGCCAGCTCCCCACACTCCATAGCCAGCTCCCCACACTCTGTAGCCAGCTCCCCACACTCTATAGCCAGCTCCCCACACTCCGTAGCCAGCTCCCCACACTCTATAGCCAGCTCCCCACACTCTGTAGCCAGCTCCCCACACTCTATAGCCAGCTCCCCACACTCTGTAGCCAGCTCCCCACACTCTATAGCCAGCTCCCCACACTCCATAGCCAGCTCCCCACACTCCATAGCCAGCTCCCCACACTCCATAGCCAGCTCCCCACACTCTATAGCCAGCTCCCCACACTCCGTAGCCAGCTCCCCACACTCTGTAGCCAGCTCCCCACACTCTATAGCCAGCTCCCCACACTCTGTAGCCAGCTCCCCACACTCTATAGCCAGCTCCCCACACTCTATAGCCAGCTCCCCACACTCCGTAGCCAGCTCCCACACTCTGTAGCCAGCTCCCCACACTCTATAGCCAGCTCCCCACACTCTGTAGCCAGCTCCCCACACTCTATAGCCAGCTCCCCACACTCCATAGCCAGCTCCCCACACTCCATAGCCAGCTCCCCACACTCTATAGCCAGCTCCCCACACTCTATAGCCAGCTCCCCACACTCTATAGCCAGCTCCCCACACTCCATAGCCAGCTCCCCACACTCTATAGCCAGCTCCCCACACTCTGTAGCCAGCTCCCCACACTCTGTAGCCAGCTCCCCACACCCCATAGCCAGCTCCCCACACTCTATAGCCAGCTCCCCACACTCCATAGCCAGCTCCCCACACTCCATAGCCAGCTCCCCACACTCCATAGCCAGCTCCCCACACTCCATAGCCAGCTCCCCACACTCTATAGCCAGCTCCCCACACTCCATAGCCAGCTCCCCACACTCCATAGCCAGCTCCCCACACTCCATAGCCAGCTCCCCACACTCTATAGCCAGCTCCCCACACTCTGTAGCCAGCTCCCCACACCCCATAGCCAGCTCCCCACACTCTATAGCCAGCTCCTCACACTCTATAGCCAGCTCCCCACACTCTATAGCCAGCTCCCCACACTCTGTAGCCAGCTCCCCACACTCTATAGCCAGCTCCCCACACTCCATAGCCAGCTCCCCACACTCTATAGCCAGCTCCCCACACTCCATAGCCAGCTCCCCACACTCTATAGCCAGCTCCCCACACTCTGTAGCCAGCTCCCCACACTCTGTAGCCAGCTCCCCACACTCTATAGCCAGCTCCCCACACCCCATAGCCAGCTCCCCACACCCCATAGCCAGCTCCCCACACTCTATAGCCAGCTCCCCACACTCTGTAGCCAGCTCCCCACACTCTATAGCCAGCTCCCCACACTCTATAGCCAGCTCCCCACACTCCATAGCCAGCTCCCCACACTCCATAGCCAGCTCCCCACACTCCATAGCCAGCTCCCCACACTCTATAGCCAGCTCCCCACACTCCGTAGCCAGCTCCCCACACTCTGTAGCCAGCTCCCCACACTCTATAGCCAGCTCCCCACACTCTGTAGCCAGCTCCCCACACTCTATAGCCAGCTCCCCACACTCCATAGCCAGCTCCCCACACTCTATAGCCAGCTCCCCACACTCCATAGCCAGCTCCCCACACTCTGTAGCCAGCTCCCCACACTCTATAGCCAGCTCCCCACACTCTGTAGCCAGCTCCCCACACTCTATAGCCAGCTCCCCACACTCTATAGCCAGCTCCCCACACTCTATAGCCAGCTCCCCACACTCTATAGCCAGCTCCCCACACTCCATAGCCAGCTCCCCACACCCTATAGCCAGCTCCCCACACTCTGTAGCCAGCTCCCCACACTCTATAGCCAGCTCCCCACACTCTATAGCCAGCTCCCCACACTCTATAGCCAGCTCCCCACACCCCATAGCCAGCTCCCCACACTCTATAGCCAGCTCCCCACACTCCATAGCCAGCTCCCCACACTCTATAGCCAGCTCCCCACACTCTATAGCCAGCTCCCCACACTCTATAGCCAGCTCCCCACACTCTATAGCCAGCTCCCCACACTCTATAGCCAGCTCCCCACACTCCATAGCCAGCTCCCCACACTCTATAGCCAGCTCCCCACACTCCATAGCCAGCTCCCCACACTCCATACTCAGCTCCCCACACTCCATAGCCAGCTCCCCACACTCTGTAGCCAGCTCCCCACACTCCATAGACAGCTCCCCACACTCTATAGCCAGCTCCCCACACTCTGTAGCCAGCTCCCCACACTCCATAGCCAGCTCCCCACACTCTGTACCCAGCTCCCCACACTCTATAGCCAGCTCCCCACACTCTATAGCCAGCTCCCCACACTCCATAGCCAGCTCCCCACACTCCATAGCCAGCTCCCCACACTCCATAGCCAGCTCCCCACACTCTATAGCCAGCTCCCCACACTCTGTAGCCAGCTCCCCACACTCTATAGCCAGCTCCCCACACTCTGTAGCCAGCTCCCCACACTCTATAGCCAGCTCCCCACACTCTATAGCCAGCTCCCCACACTCCATAGACAGCTCCCCACACTCTGTAGCCAGCTCCCCACACTCTATAGCCAGCTCCCCACACTCCATAGCCAGCTCCCCACACTCTATAGCCAGCTCCCCACACCCTATAGCCAGCTCCCCACACTCTGTAGCCAGCTCCCCACACTCTATAGCCAGCTCCCCACACTCCATAGCCAGCTCCCCACACTCCATAGCCAGCTCCCCACACCCCATAGCCAGCTCCCCACACTCTATAGCCAGCTCCCCACACTCTATAGCCAGCTCCTCACACTCTATAGCCAGCTCCCCACACTCTATAGCCAGCTCCCCACACTCTATAGCCAGCTCCCCACACCCCATAGCCAGCTCCCCACACTCTATAGCCAGCTCCCCACACTCCATAGCCAGCTCCCCACACTCCATAGCCAGCTCCCCACACTCTATAGCCAGCTCCTCACACTCTGTAGCCAGCTCCCCACACCCCATAGCCAGCTCCCCACACCCCATAGCCAGCTCCCCACACCCTATAGCCAGCTCCCCACACTCCATAGCCAGCTCCCCACACTCTATAGCCAGCTCCCCACACTCCATAGCCAGCTCCCCACACTCTGTAGCCAGCTCCCCACACTCTATAGCCAGCTCCCCACACTCCATAGCCAGCTCCCCACACCCCATAGCCAGCTCCCCACACTCTATAGCCAGCTCCTCACACTCTGTAGCCAGCTCCCCACACCCCATAGCCAGCTCCCCACACCCCATAGCCAGCTCCCCACACCCTATAGCCAGCTCCCCACACTCCATAGCCAGCTCCCCACACTCTATAGCCAGCTCCCCACACTCTGTAGCCAGCTCCCCACACTCTGTAGCCAGGACAGGTGGGCTGGGAGCCCAGGGAGCCTCATGCCCTGGATTTGGGCTCCCCTCTCCCCCCATGACCCACCACAGCCCCTTACCTGCGGGCCCAGGGTGGGACACGGGCTCCTCCAGGGCTCAGCTCCCACAGAACTCTGCACAGGGAAGGGAAGGGCCTCCAACCCCCCCCTGGATACCCCTGCCCTGGGATCTGCCCTCCCAGCACACCTGGATTGCCCTGGATCTGCTCCCTGAACATCCCAACCCTTCCCTCTGGATCTGCTCCCTGAACATCCCAACCCTTCCCTGGATCTGCTCCCTGAACATCCCAACCCTTCCCTGGATCTGCTCCCTGAACATCCCAACCCTGGATCTGCTCCCTGAACATCCCAACCCTTCCCTGGATCTGCTCCCTGAACATCCCAACCCTTCCCTGGATCTGCTCCCTGAACATCCCAACCCTTCCCTGGATCTGCTCCCTGAACATCCCAACCCTTCCCTCTGGATCTGCTCCCTGAACATCCCAACCCTTCCCTGGATCTGCTCCCTGAACATCCCAACCCTTCCCTGGATCTGCTCCCTGAACATCCCAACTCTGGATCTGTTCCCTGAACATCCCAACTCTGGATCTGCTCCCTGAACATCCCAACTCTGGATCTGCTCCCTGAACATCCCAACCCTTCCCTGGATCTGCTCCCTGAACATCCCAACCCTTCCCTCTGGATCTGCTCCCTGAACATCCCAACCCTTCCCTCTGGATCCGCTCCCTGAACATCCCAACCCTTCCCTGGATCTGCTCCCTGAACATCCCAACTCTGGATCCACTCCCTGAACATCCCAACTCTGGATCTGCTCCCTGAACATCCCAACTCTGGATCTGCTCCCTGAACATCCCAACTCTGGATCTGCTCCCTGAACATCCCAACTCTGGATCTGCTCCCTGAACATCCCAACTCTGGATCTGCTCCCTGAACATCCCAACCCTTCCCTGGATCTGCTCCCTGAACATCCCAACTCTGGATCTGCTCCCTGAACATCCCAGCTCTGGATCTGCTCCCTGAACATCCCAGCTCTGGATCTGCTCCCTGAACATCCCAGCTCTGGATCTGTTCCCTGAACATCCCAACCCTTCCCTCTGGATCTGCTCCCTGAACATCCCAACCCTTCCCTGGATCTGCTCCCTGAACATCCCAACCCTTCCCTCTGGATCTGCTCCCTGAACATCCCAACCCTTCCCTGGATCTGCTCCCTGAACATCCCAACCCTTCCCTGGATCTGCTCCCTGAACATCCCAACTCTGGATCTGTTCCCTGAACATCCCAACTCTGGATCTGCTCCCTGAACATCCCAACTCTGGATCTGCTCCCTGAACATCCCAACCCTTCCCTGGATCTGCTCCCTGAACATCCCAACCCTTCCCTCTGGATCTGCTCCCTGAACATCCCAACCCTTCCCTCTGGATCCGCTCCCTGAACATCCCAACCCTTCCCTGGATCTGCTCCCTGAACATCCCAACTCTGGATCCACTCCCTGAACATCCCAACTCTGGATCTGCTCCCTGAACATCCCAACTCTGGATCTGCTCCCTGAACATCCCAACTCTGGATCTGCTCCCTGAACATCCCAACTCTGGATCTGCTCCCTGAACATCCCAACTCTGGATCTGCTCCCTGAACATCCCAACCCTTCCCTGGATCTGCTCCCTGAACATCCCAACTCTGGATCTGCTCCCTGAACATCCCAGCTCTGGATCTGCTCCCTGAACATCCCAGCTCTGGATCTGCTCCCTGAACATCCCAGCTCTGGATCTGCTCCCTGAACATCCCAACCCTTCCTTGGATCTGCTCCCTGAACATCCCAGCTCTGGATCTGCTCCCTGAACATCCCAACTCTGGATCTGCTCCCTGAACATCCCAACTCTGGATCTGTTCCCTGAACATCCCAACTCTGGATCTGCTCCCTGAACATCCCAACTCTGGATCCACTCCCTGAACATCCCAACTCTGGATCCACTCCCTGAACATCCCAACTCTGGATCTGCTCCCTGAACATCCCAACTCTGGATCTGCTCCCTGAACATCCCAACTCTGGATCTGCTCCCTGAACATCCCAGCTCTGGATCTGCTCCCTCAACATCCCAACCCTGGATCTGCTCCCTGAACATCCCAACCCTTCCCTCTGGATCTGCTCCCTGAACATCCCTAGGACAGAGCTTTTCCCACATGGATTCTCCTAGGATAGAGCTCTTCCCACAGGGAACAGAAATATTCTGGGATATAAGGGAATGTAGATATTCTGGGATATAAGGGAATAGAGATACTCTGGGATATAAGGGAATAGAGATATCCTGGGATATAAGGGAACACAGATATTCTGGGATATAAGGGAATAGAGACATTCTGGGATACAAAGGAATACAGATGATATCCTGGGATATAAGGGAACACAGATATTCTGGGATATAAAGGAATACAGATGATACTCTGGGATATAAGGGAATAGAGATATCCTGGGATATAAGGGAACACAGATGATATTCTGGGATATAAGGGAATAGAGACATTCTGGGATACAAAGGAATACAGATGATACTCTGGGATATAAGGGAATAGAGATATTCCGGGATATAAGGGAGCACAGATGATATTCTGGGATATAAGGGAACAGAGATATTCTGGGATATATGGGAACACAGATATCCTGGGATATAAGGGAATAGAGATATCCTGGGATATAAGGGAATAGAGATATCCTGGGATATAAGGGAATAGAGATATCCTGGGATATAAGGGAATAGAGATATCCTGGGATATAAGGGAACACAGATACTCTGGGATATAAGGGAATAGAGATATCCTGGGATATAAGGGAATAGAAATATCCTGGGATATAAGGGAATAGAGATATTCTGGGATATAAGGGAATAGAGATATTCTGGGATATAAAGGAACACAGATACTCGGGGATATAAGGGAATAGAGATATCCTGGGATATAAGGGAACAGAGATATTCTGGGATATAAAGGAACACAGATACTCTGGGATATAAGGGAATAGAGATATCCTGGGATATAAGGGAATAGAAATATTCTGGGATATAAGGGAATAGAAATATTCTGGGATATAAGGGAATAGAAATATTCTGGGATATAAAGGGATACAGATGATATTCTGGGATATAAGGGAACACAGATACTCGGGGATATAAGGGAATAGAGATGATATTCTGGGATATAAGGGAATAGAGATACTCTGGGATATAAGGGAATAGAAATATTCTGGGATATAAGGGAATAGAGATATTCTGGGATATAAGGGAATAGAGATACTCTGGGATATAAAGGAACACAGATACTCTGGGATATAAGGGAACAGAGATATTCTGGGATATAAGGGAACACAGATATTCTGGGATATAAGGGAATAGAGATATCCTGGGATATAAGGGAATACAGATATTCTGGGATATAAGGGAATAGAAATATTCTGGGATATAAGGGAACACAGATACTCTGGGATATAAGGGAACAGATGATATTCTGGGATATAAGGGAACACAGATATTCTGGGATATAAGGGAACACAGATATTCTGGGATAAAAAGGAACACAGATACTCGGGGATATAAGAGAATAGAAATATTCTGGGATATAAAGGAACACAGATATTCTGGGATATAAGGGAACACAGATACTCTGGGATATAAAGGAATACAGATGATATTCTGGGATATAAGGGAATAGAGATATTCTGGGATATAAGGGAACACAGATACTCTGGGATATAAGGGAATAGAGATATTCTGGGATATAAGGGAACACAGATACTCTGGGATATAAGGGAATAGAGATATCCTGGGATATAAGGGAATAGAAATATCCTGGGATATAAGGGAATAGAGATATCCTGGGATATAAGGGAATAGAGATATCCTGGGATATAAGGGAATAGAAATATCCTGGGATATAAGGGAATAGAGATATCCTGGGATATAAGGGAATAGAAATATCCTGGGATATAAAGGGATACAGATGATATTCTGGGATATAAGGGAATGCAGATACTCTGGGATATAAGGGAATACAGATGATATTCTGGGATACAAGGGAACACAGATACTCTGGGATATAAGGGAATAGAGATACTCTGGGATATAAGGGAATAGAGATACTCTGGGATATAAGGGAATAGAGATACTCTGGGATATAAGGGAATAGAGATATTCTGGGATATAAGGGAATAGAGATATTCTGGGATATAAGGGAATAGAAATATTCTGGGATATAAGGGAATAGAGATATTCTGGGATATAAGGGAATAGAGATACTCTGGGATATAAAGGAACACAGATACTCTGGGATATAAGGGAACAGAGATATTCTGGGATATAAGGGAATAGAGATATCCTGGGATATAAGGGAATACAGATATTCTGGGATATAAGGGAATAGAGATGATATTCTGGGATATAAGGGAATAGAGATATCCTGGGATATAAGGGAATAGAGATATTCTGGGATATAAGGGAATAGAAATATCCTGGGATATAAGGGAATAGAGATATCCTGGGATATAAGGGAATAGAAATATTCTGGGATATAAGGGAATAGAAATATCCTGGGATATAAGGGAATAGAGATGTCCTGGGATATAAGGGAATAGAAATACTCTGGGATATAAGGGAATAGAAATATCCTGGGATATAAAGGGATACAGATGATATTCTGGGATATAAGGGAATGCAGATACTCTGGGATATAAGGGAATACAGATGATATTCTGGGATATAAGGGAACACAGATACTCTGGGATATAAGGGAACACAGATACTCTGGGATATAAGGGAATAGAGATGATATTCTGGGATATAAGGGAACACAGATACTCTGGGATGTGCTCTGGAGCTGACCCCAATCCCAATCCCAATCCTGGCTGCTCCCCTGTGGCACTCACACCCCATCCCTGACTCACACTCCTCATCCTATTTCTGTCCCGAACCAAACCCACTCTTCCAACCCCCAAAACATCCCTGAACCCCCGAGCAGGACAAGGGATCCCTGGGCAGGGCCGTGGGACCCCTGGGAAGGCCACGATCCCCCCAAATTCCTGCTCCCTTTGGCCCCAGCAGCGGCAGAGGCTCAACAAACAACCCCCCCCCCCAGAGCAGACCCCCCCCAGACAAAGGGGATCCCCCTGGATCGAGTGCCTCACCTTCTGGAGAGCTTCCTGCTGCTCGGGGGTCAGGGGGGGCAGTCCCAGCTTGGCCGCCGTGCTCTGCCCGTTCTCCAGCTTGAGGGACTCCGGCCCCTGCGGAGACACAGAGGGAAACTGGGAAACTGGGAAGGGACCGGGAAAACTGGTCCCAAGAAAGTGTCCCCAGGGCAGGGACCTGGGAAAGTGACCCCAGGGAAGGGACCTGGGAAACTGGCCCCAGGGAAGGGACCTGGGAAAGTGACCCCAGGGAAGGGACCTGGGAAACTGGCCCCAGGGAAGGGACCTGGAAAAGTGTCCCCAGGAAAGGGACCTGGAAAAGTGTTCCCAGGGCAGGGACCTGGGAAACTGGCCCCAGGGAAGGGACCTGGAAAAGTGACCCCAGGAAAAGTGTCCCCCAGGGAAGGGACCTGGAAAAGTGACCCCAGGGAAGGGACCTGGAAAAGTGTCCCCAGGGAAGGGACCTGGAAAAGTGTCCCCAGGAAAAGTGTCCCCAGGGAAGGGACCTGGAAGTGTCCCCCAGGGAAGGGACCTGGAAAAGTGTCCCCAGGGAAGGGACCTGGAAAACTGTCCCCAGGGAAGGGACCTGGAAAAGTGTCCCCAGGGAAGGGACCTGGAAAAGTGTCCCCAGGAAAAGTGTCCCCAGGGAAGGGACCTGGAAAAGTGTCCCCAGGGCAGGGACCTGGAAAAGTGACCCCAGGGAAGGGACCTGGGAAAGTGACCCCAGGGAAGGGATCTGGGAAAGTGACCCCAGGGAAGGGATCTGGGAAACTGTTCCCAGGGAAGGGACCTGGAAAACTGTTCCCAGGGAAGGGACCTGGAAAAGTGTCCCCAGGAAAAGTGTCCCCAGGGCAGGGACCTGGGAAAGTGTCCCCAGGGCAGGGACCTGGGAAACTGGCCCCAGGAAAAGTGTCCCCAGGGAAGGGACCTGGAAAAGTGTCCCCAGGGAAGGGACCTGGGAAACTGGCCCCAGGGAAGGGACCTGGAAAACTGTTCCCAGGGAAGGGACCTGGAAAAGTGTCCCCAGGGCAGGAACCTGGCCCTGCCTCCCCAGAGCCCAAAGCACTTGGGGTCAGGGCATCCCAGAGGGATAAAAACCCTCCCCAGAGCCCAAAGCACTTGGGGTCAGGATGTCCCAGAGGGATAAAACCCCTCCCCAGAGCCCAAAGCACTTGGGGTCAGGATGTCCCAGAGGGATAAAACCCTCCCCAAACCCACTGGGGAGTCAGGAAAATCAGTTCATGTTCCCCTCCCTCCCTGTGGGAAGAGCCACCCCAGCAATCCCACAAACTGCAGGGTGTGCTGGGCACTTCCAGAGCTCCCCAAGCCCCAGGTTTTCAGGGATCAGGCACTGGGATAACCCCCACTCCTGGCTCACATCCTGTGGGAAGAGCCATCCCAGCAATCCCACAAACCACTGGATGTGCTGGGCACTCACAGAGCTCCCCAAGCCCCAGGTTTTCAGGGATAACCCCCACTCCTGGCTCACATCCTGTGGGAAGAGCCATCCCAGCAATCCCACAAACTGCAGGGTGTGCTGGGCACTTCCAGAGCTCCCCAAGCACCAGGTTTTCAGGGATAATCCCAACTCCTGGCTCACATCCCTCCCTGTGGGAAGAGCCATCCCAGCAATCCCACAAACCACTGGATGTGCTGGGCACCTACAGAGCTCCCCAAGCACCAGGTTTTCAGGGATCAGGCACTGGGATAATCCCTGTCCTTCCAACAGCTCCAATTCCATATCCCCAGCCACAGTCCCCTCTGTCCCTGTGGGAAGAGCCATCCCAGCAATCCCAGAGACTGCAGGGTGTGCTGGGCACTCACAGAGCTCCCCAAGCCCCAGGTTTTCAGGGATCAGGCACTGGGATAATCCCCATCCTGGCTCACACCAACAGCTCCAATTCCATGTCCCCAGCCGTGGTCCCCTCCCTCCCGGCTCTGCCACCCCCCCTTTTCCAAGTGCCCTTTTTGGATCCTCCTCTGGGACTTTCCCAAATCCCGGACTCATGGAATGGTTTGGAAGCACCTCAAAGCACCTCCCAGCACCCCAGGCTGCTCCAACCCGGCCTTGGACACTCCCAGGGATCCAGGGGCAGGAAGAGCTGCCCTTCCCTTCCCACCCTGCCCATCCCGGGATCCTGGGATCCATCCCCAATCCTGGGATCCATCCCCAATCCTGGGATCCATCCCCAACCCTGGGATCCATCCCCAACCCTGGGATCCATCCCCAATCCTGGGATCCATCCCCAATCCCGGGATCCATCCCCAATCCTGGGATCCATCCCCAATCCTAGGGTACATCCCTAATCCTGGAATCCATCCCCAATCCTGGGATCCATCCCCAATCCTGGGATCCATCCCCAATCCCGGGATCCATCCCCAATCCCGGGATCCATCCCCAATCCCGGGATCCATCCCCAATCCCGGGATCCATCCCCAATCCCGAGATCCATCCCCAATCCCGGGATCCATCCCCAATCCTGGGATCCATCCCCAATCCTGGGATCCATCCCGAATCCTGGGATCCATCCCCAATCCTGGGATCCATCCCCAGTCCTGGGATCCATCCCCAATCCCGGGATCCATCCCCAATCCTGGGGTACATCCCCAATCCTGGGATCCATCCCCAATCCTGGGATCCATCCCCAATCCTGGGGTACATCCCCAATCCTGGGATACATCCATGGTTCCCACAGAATTCCACAGCACAATTCCCCTGGGAAGAACCCAGGAGTGATCCATGGCTCCCACAGAATTCCTCAGCACACATCCCAGGAAGAACCCAGGGATCCAGGGCTGATCCAGGGATGATCCACGGATCCCACAGAATTCCACAGCCCACATCCCCTGGGAAGAACCCAGGAGGGATCCATGGCTCCCACAGGAATTCCTCAGCACACATTCCCTGGGAAGAACCCAGATCCAAGGCTCCCACAGAATTCCTCAGCACACATCCCCAGGAAGAACCCAGGAGGGATCCATGGCTCCCAAAGAATTCCTCAGCACACATCCCTGGGAAGAACCCAGGGCTGATCCATGGTTCCCACAGAATTCCTGAACACACATCCCTGGGAAGAGCCCAGGGATCCAGGAGTGATCCAGGGATCCAGGGTTGATCCATGGCTCCCACAGAATTCCTCAGCACACAGCCCTCTGGGAAGAACTCAGGGATCCAGGAGTGATCCAGGGATCCAGGGCTGATCCATGGCTCCCACAGAATTCCTCAGCACACATCCCCAGGAAGAACCCAGGAGGGATCCACAGCTCCCACAGGAATTCCCAAGGACACATCCCCTGGGAAGAACCCAGGGATCCAGGAGTGATCCAGGGATCCGGGGCTGATCCACGGATCCCACAGGAATTCCTCAGCACACATCCCCTGCGAAGAACCCAGGGATCCAGGGCTCCATCCCTGGGCTCCATCCCTGCTCCAGCTCCATCCCTGCTCCAGCTCCATCCCTGCTCCAGATCCATCCCTGGGCTCCATCCCTGCTCCAGCTCCATCCCTGCTCCAGTTCCATCCCTGCTCCAGCTCCATCCCTGGGCTCCATCCCTGCTCCAGTTCCATCCCTGCTCCAGTTCCATCCCTGCTCCAGTTCCATCCCTGCTCCAGCTCCATCCCTGCTCCAGTTCCATCCCTGCTCCAGCTCCATCCCTGCTCCAGCTCCATCCCTGCTCCAGCTCCATCCCTGGGCTCCATCCCTGCTCCAGCTCCATCCCTGGGCTCCATCCCTGGGCTCCATCCCTGCTCCAGTTCCATCCCTGCTCCAGTTCCATCCCTGCTCCAGCTCCATCCCTGCTCCAGCTCCATCCCTGCTCCAGCTCCATCCCTGCTCCAGCTCCATCCCTGTTCCAGCTCCATCCCTGCTCCAGCTCCATCCCTGGGCTCCATCCCTGCTCCAGCTCCATCCCTGCTCCAGTTCCATCCCTGCTCCAGCTCCATCCCTGCTCCAGTTCCATCCCTGCTCCAGCTCCATCCCTGCTCCAGCTCCATCCCTGCTCCAGCTCCATCCCTGTTCCAGCTCCATCCCTGCTCCAGCTCCATCCCTGCTCCAGATCCATCCCTGGGCTCCATCCCTGCTCCAGCTCCATCCCTGCTCCAGTTCCATCCCTGCTCCAGCTCCATCCCTGCTCCGACTCCATCCCTGGGCTCCATCCCTGGGCTCCATCCCTGGGCTCCATCCCTGCTCCAGCTCCATCCCTGCTCCAGCTCCATCCCTGCTCCAGCTCCATCCCTGGGCTCCATCCCTGCTCCAGCTCCATCCCTGCTCCAGCTCCATCCCTGCTCCAGCTCCATCCCTGGGCTCCATCCCTGCTCCAGCTCCATCCCTGGGCTCCATCCCTGCTCCAGTTCCATCCCTGCTCCAGCTCCATCCCTGGGTTCCATCCCTGCTCCAGTTCCATCCCTGGGCTCCATCCCTGTTCCAGCTCCATCCCTGCTCTGACTCCATCCCTGCTCCAGCTCCATTCCTGCAGCACCTCGTGAGCCAGCAGCTCCAGAATCATGGAATCATGGAATGGTTTGGGTGGGAAGGGCCCTTAAAGCCCCGGGCAGGGACACCTCCTGCTCCAACCCGGCCTTGGGCCCTTCCAGGGATGGGGCAGGGGGTGCAACTGGAGGGGATTTAGGATCCCTCCCATTCCAAACCGGGCTGGGATTCCGGGATTCCCCGACTGACCCTGCCAGGTTCCTTCCAGAGGGCACAGGCCAAGGGAATTCCAGCCAGCCTCCCGAGAGAGTTCCCCCTTGTCCGGCAGGGAAGGAGAACCCAGCTGGGATTTAGGGATGCAGGAGGAAGGAGAACCCAGCTGGGATTTAGGGATGCAGGAGAAGGAGAACCCAGCTGGGATTTAGGGATGCAGGAGGAAGGAGAACCCAGCTGGGATTTAGGGATGCAGGAGAAGGAGAACCCAGCTGGGATTTAGGGATGCAGGAGGAAGGAGAACCCAGCTGGGATTTAGGGATGCAGGAGGAAGGAGAACCCAGCTGGGATTTAGGGATGCAGGAGGAAGGAGAACCCAGCTGGGATTTAGGGATGCAGGAGGAAGGAGAACCCAGCTGGGATTTAGGGATGCAGGAGGAAGGAGAACCCAGCTGGGATTTAGGGATGCAGGAGGAAGGAGAACCCAGCTGGGATTTAGGGATGCAGGAGAAGGAGAGGCACTGAGCAGGGAATTCCAGGCGCGATTCCCCGGGAACGCCGAGATTCCATGGGAATTCCAGGCGCAATTCCCCAGGAACGCCGAGATTCCATGGGAATTCCAGGCGCAATTCCCCGGGAACACAGAGATTCCATGGGAATTCCAGGTGCAATTCCCTGGGAATTCCAGGTGCGATTCCCTGGGAATTCCAGGTGCGATTCCCTGGGAACGCAGAGATTCCATGGGAATTCCAGGCACGTTTCCCTGGGAATTCCAGGTGCGATTCCCTGGGAACACAGAGATTCCATGGGAATTCCAGGCACAATTCCCTGGGAACGCCGAGATTCCATGGGAATTCCAGGCTCAATTTCCTGGGAATTCCAGGCACAATTCCCTGGGAACGCAGAGATTCCATGGGAATTCCAGGTGCAATTCCCTGGGCCCTGCTACCCCGGGAGCGCAGAGATTCCATGGGAATTCCAGGCGCAATTCCCTGGGAATTCCAGGTGCGATTCCCTGGGAACACAGAGATTCCATGGGAATTCCAGGCACAATTCCCCGGGAACGCCGAGATTCCATGGGAATTCCAGGCTCAATTTCCTGGGAATTCCAGGCACAATTCCCTGGGAACGCAGAGATTCCATGGGAATTCCAGGTGCAATTCCCTGGGCCCTGCTACCCTGGGAACGCAGAGATTCCATGGGAATTCCAGGCGCAATTCCCTGGGAATTCCAGGTGCGATTCCCTGGGAACACAGAGATTCCATGGGAATTCCAGGCACAATTCCCCGGGAACGCCGAGATTCCATGGGAATTCCAGGCTCAATTTCCTGGGAATTCCAGGCACAATTCCCTGGGAACGCCGAGATTCCATGGGAATTCCAGGTGCAATTCCCTGGGAACGCAGAGATTCCATGGGAATTCCAGGTGCAATTCCCTGGGCCCTGCTACCCCGGGAGCGCAGAGATTCCATGGGAATTCCAGGCGCAATTCCCTGGGAATTCCAGGCGCGATTCCCCGGGAACGCAGAGATTCCATGGGAATTCCAGGCGCCATTCCCCAGGAACGCCGAGATTCCATGGGAATTCCAGGCTCAATTCCCTGGGAATTCCAGGTACAATTCCCTGGGAACGCCGAGATTCCCTGGGAATTCCAGGCGCCATTCCCTGGGAATTCCAGGTGCAATTCCCCGGGAATGCCGAGATCCCCTGGGAATTCCAGGCGCCATTCCCTGGGCCCTGCTCTGTCCCGCAGCACAAACCCTGCCCTGCCCGGAGCAGCAGCCCCGGGAACGAGGAGCTGGGTTTGTTTTCCGAACTCCTCCGGATCAGGAGGGAAGAGGGAACGTGGGGAGTCCGGAAGGGACCCTCCTTGCCTGCTCCAGGCTGGGAAAACACATCCCACAGCCAGTGGGGCTGAGCCCTGGGTCACAGACAGACAGACAGACAGACAGACAGACAGACAGGCAGCCCACGGGCTCCGGTCCTGCCCCTCATTCCCAGCGTTCCCCCAGGAAACCTCCCAGTGCAGCGGATCGGGGAAATACAGACAGGAAAGGAAGTGGGAGTGACTGGTGCTCACCCCCAGCTCATTCCCCGGGGATCCCCAAAAGGAATCCCAGGACGTTTATTCAGGGATCCAAATCGGCCCCCCTGGAGCAAGGCAGGAGCAGCTCTGGAACTGGAGCCGTTCCTCAGGGAGATCCCACGTTTCCCATGGAAACAGCGAGGGGTGAGGGAACACAGACCCCACCGACAAACCCCCGCGGATCCCGCCCAGAATTCCAGGGGATCGGGGGATCCCCGGGTGTTCCCAGGCCCCTTCCCCGGCTCGGTATTCCCAGAGCAATTCCCACTGAGCCAGGAACCAGCCGAGCAGCCCCGGGGAAGCACTTCCACTGCTGGATTCCAGGGTGAATCCCGTTCCCTGTAGATCCCCAGGATCCCGTTCCCTGCAGATCCCGTTCCCTGCAGATCCCCGGGATCCCGTTCCCTGCAGATCCCCGGGATCCCGTTCCCTGCAGATCCCGTTCCCTGCAGATCCCCGGGATCCCGTTCCCTGCACACCCCGGGGATCCCGTTCCCTGCACACCCCGGGGATCCCGTTCCCTGCACACCCCTGGAATGCCCATTCCCATTGCCGTTCCCATTCCCATTCCCGTTCCCGTTCCCATTCCCACTCCCGGCGGGGCGGTCGCCCAGGACTGGCGGAGGGAAGGGAGGAGGGAATCGGCACCCGTTCTGCACGGAGGGCGGCGGCGCGGGAGCCGAGGCGCGGCGCAGACCCCTCTCTTCTTCTCCTCCCCCTCCCCTTCCCCTCAGGGCCCCTCAGAGCGCGGCGCCCCCGCCGCTCCCCCGCCGCTCCCCCCGCGGGCCCGGCCCGGGCGGGGAACCCTCGGCCGCCGCCTCGGCCGCGCCCCCTTCGCTCTCCCGCCTCCCCATCCCGCTGCCCCGGCCCGCGGAGACCCCCGTGAGCCCCGCGGGGACCCCCGAGGAGCCGCCCCGGCCCGGCCCGGCCCCGCCGCTCCCTCACCAGCGCCATCGGCGTTGTCGCCGCCATCTTGTCCTCCCCGGCTCCGCGCGCGGCTCTCGCGAGAGCTCCGGCGGCGCGCGCGCGGGAAACCGGGAGGCGGGAACCTCACGGGGGGGGGGAGCTATCGCGAGAGTTCGGGGTGGGGAGTCATGTGACCGGAGCGGGTGGCAAGATGGCGCCGCCCAGGCGCGGGTGTCGCTGGAACCGCGACCGGCCCGAGGGGTCCCCGTGTGACACCCCGGGAGTTTGGGGGTCCCCAGGGGATCTCGGCTGGACCCCGGCTCGGCTACTGCGGCCTCAGCGCCGCTGGGTCGGTGCTGGGACGCTAGGACTGGAGGCGGCAGAGCCGGAGGCCTCCGGAACGTCCAAAGCACGGGCAGGGCCGTAACGGATAAAACGGGATAAACCCGGATAAACCGGGATAAAACCGGATAAAACAGGCCAAAAACACGGGCCCGCCTTGTACCGGGTGGCCCTTGGTAGCAGCCGGAGGGGAGAGCCCCGGGCGGCCGCCGGTACCGGCCGTGGGCACCGGGAGGTGCTGGATGTGCCCCGGGAGAACGGATCGGGATCGTCTCCTGGGCACTGGAGAGAAATGTCCCCGTCCCAGTGTCCCCACCCCAGTGTCCCCACCCTGTCCCTTCCCTTGGTTCTTTCCCAGGGGATCCGATCCCTGGTGCCCAAATTTAACTCCAGGGCCGAGGTCAGACCCCGGGGATGGAGCCGGGCTGGGAGAGCTGGGAATGTTCACCTGGAGAAGGGAAGGATCCAGGGAGACCTGAGAGCCCCTTCCAGGGCCTGAAGGGGCTCCGGGAGAGCTGGAGAGGGACTGGGGACAAGGGCTGGAGGGACAGGACACAGGGAATGGCTTCCCAGGGTTGGGTGGGATATTGGGAAGGAATTCCTGGCTGGGAGGGGCTGGGCTGGAATTCCCAGAGCAGCCGTGGCTGCCCCTGGATCCCTGGGAGTGTCCCAGGGCAGGTTGGATCCCCCTGGGGTAGCAGAAGGTGTCCCTGTCTCTGGGGGGGGTCTGTGAGGTCCCTCCATCCCAACCCATCCCGGAATTCCACGACTCTGTGCCAGGGGCTGGAGGTGCAGCTCTGGAATGACCCCCGGGTGTCCCTGGATCCGGGACAAGGAGCCTCAGCAGGACTCGGGGGGGGCCTCATCCGGCACCTCGGGAGCGGAACCGGCCCCGGGGTCTCGAGTCCCCTCCGTGGAGGAGCCGCAGGGATGAGGAAAGACCGGGAGGAATTCACGGATCCCACGAGTTTTATCAAGGATTTCGGGAGCTGGGGCCACTAAAGGGGGCTGAACACCTGCTCCTGGTGAGGGGGCCTCGTGCTCCCAAATCACCCCCGGAAAGGGAAAGGGCAGGAATTCCATCCCCTTTCTCTGGGCAGACCGGGAATTCTGATTAGACCAGGAATTCCATCCCCTTTCTCTGGGCAGACCAGGAATTCCGATTAGACCAGGAGTTCCGATTAGACCAGGAATTCCATCCCCATCCTCTGGGCAGACCGGGAATTCCGATTAGACCAGGAATTCCAATTAGACCAGGAATTCCATCCCCATCCTCTGGGCAGACCAGGAATTCTGATTAGACCAGGAGTTCTCATTAGACCAGGAATTCCATCCCCATCCTCTGGGCAGACCAGGAATTCCGATTAGACCAGGAATTCCGATTAGACCAGGAATTCCATCCCCATTCTCTGGGTAGACCAGGAATTCCAATTAGACGAGGAATTCCATCCCCATTCTCTGGGCAGACCGGGAATTCCGATTAGACCAGGAATTCTGATTAGACCAGGAATTCCGATTAGACCGGGAATTCCATCCCCATTATCTGGGCAGACCAGGAGTTCTGATTAGACCAGGAATTCCATCCCCATCCTCTGGGCAGACCAGGAATTCCGATTAGACCAGGAGTTCTGATTAGACCAGGAATTCCATCCCCTTTCTCTGGGCAGACCAGGAATTCCAATTAGACCAGGAATTCCATCCCCATTCTCTGGGCAGACCGGGAATTCTGATTAGACTGGGAATTCCGATTAGACCGGGAATTCCGATTAGACCGGGAATTCTGATTAGACCAGGTATTCTGATTAAACCGGGAATTCCATCCCCATTCTCCGGGTAGACCAGGAATTCCGATTAGACCAGGAATTCCATCCCCATCCTCTGGGCAGACCAGGAATTCTGATTAGACCAGGAGTTCTGATTAGACCAGGAATTCCATCCCCATTCTCTGGGCAGACTCTGGTACCAGTATCCCAGGACACTTCCCCTCTCCCGTGTGCCAGGAGGGTCTGGAGCAGGACCAGGAATCTTCTCCCTGTTCCTGTGGGAGGCCCCGGAGCCGGGGCTGGATCTGCTCCAGAGATCCGGTGACACAAACCTGTGGGACACGCTGGGAAGTGGGAAATTCCACTGGAACACGGGGACACGTGTTGGGCTTTATCCGAGTGGCTGGACAGGGATGGGGCCGGGGAGGATCCCACAAATCCCACGGGGCTGGAAGGGACATCCCAAATCTCCCGTGATCCCATCCAGCTTCATTCCCACCTCAGCCTGGGGGGTACTGGGGTGTACTGGGAACATCCTGTGGGTACTGGGAACGCTCTGGGAATTCCTGTGCAGGGAATTCCGGGGCGGGAGGCGCCGCGTTAATCCCGTTAATCCCTGGATTCTGCGGTGGGAGTTAAGGGAGCCGTGAGCAGGGGCTGGGATGGGCCGGAATGTCCCAGGCTGCAGAGCCCGGGGCCCGCCCTGGACACGGGGATTTGGGAATCGGCACCTGGGGCGTTCCCCGGATCCCTCCTGTGCCCGGGGGCCCGTGGAACTCCGGGAATCTGCTTCCCACCTGCCCGGGGGGCGCGGGAGGAATGACGAGGGTTGGACGCGGGGCGTTCCCGTGGGATCAGCGGCTGCCGGCGGCTTTATTTCATCTCTCGGGGGGGAACTTGGCACGGCCGGGAAAGCAGCTCCAGCCGGGAATGCTGCACGAGCCGGGAATGCTGCAGGAACCGGGAATGCTGCATCAGCTGGGAAAGCAGCCCCAGCTGGGAATGCTGCACGAGCCCGGAATGCTGCAGGAACCGGGAATGCTGCACGAACCGGGAATGCTGCATCAGCTGGGAATGCTGCAGGAACCGGGAATGGAGCATGGGATGGGAATGGAGCACGAGCCAGGAATGCTGCACCAGCTGGGAAAGCAGCCCCAGCTGGGAATGCTGCACGAGCCGGGAATGCTGCACGAGCTGGGAATGCTGCACGAGCCGGGAATGCTGCACGAGCTGGGAATGGAACATGGGATGGGAATGGAACATGGGATGGGAATGGAGCACGGGACGGGAATGGAGCACGGGATGGGAATGGAGCATGGGATGGGAATGGAACATGGGATGGGAATGGAGCACGGGACGGGAATGGAGCACGGGACGGGAATGGAGCATGGGATGGGAATGCTGCATGGGATGGGAATGGAGCACGAGCTGGGAATGGAGCATGGGATGGGAATGCTGCATGAGCTGGGAATGGAGCATGGGATGGGAATGGAGCACGAGCTGGGAATGCTGCATGGGATGGGAATGGAGCACGAGCTGGGAATGCTGCATGGGATGGGAATGGAGCATGGGATGGGAATGGAGCACGGGGTGGGAATGGAGCACGGGATGGGAATGGAGCACAGGATGGGAATGGAGCATGGGATGGGAATGCAGCACGGGATGGGAATGGAGCACGGGATGGGAATGGAGCACGAGGTGGGAATGGAGCACGGTCTGGGAATGCAGCACGAGGTGGCAGCGCAGCTCCCGAGCACGGACACAATCCCGGCGGGATCCGGCACCGCGCCGAGCGCTGGCACAGAGTGACACTGGCACAGAGTGTGACACTGGCACAGAGAGTGACACTGGCACAGAGTGACACTGGCACAGAGAGTGACACTGGCACAGAGTGACACTGGCACAGAGAGACACTGGCACAGAGTGTGACACTGGCACAGAGTGTGACACTGGCACAGAGTGACACTGGCACAGAGTGTGACACTGGCACAGAGTGACACTGGCACAGAGTGTGACACTGGCACAGAGTGTGACACTGGCACAGAGTGACACTGGCACAGAGAGTGACACTGGCACAGAGTGTGACACTGGCACAGAGTGACACTGGCACAGAGAGTGACACTGGCACAGAGTGACACTGGCACAGAGAGTGACACTGGCACAGAGTGTGACACTGGCACAGAGTGACACTGGCACAGAGAGTGACACTGGCACAGAGTGTGACACTGGCACAGAGAGTGACACTGGCACAGAGTGACACTGGTACAGAGTGTGACACTGGCACAGAGTGACACTGGCACAGAGAGTGACACTGGCACAGAGTGTGACACTGGCACAGAGAGTGACACTGGCACAGAGTGACACTGGTACAGAGTGTGACACTGGCACAGAGTGACACTGGCACAGAGAGTGACACTGGCACAGAGTGACACTGGCACAGAGAGTGACACTGGCACAGAGAGTGACACTGGCACAGAGTGACACTGGTACAGAGTGTGACACTGGCACAGAGAGTGACACTGGCACAGAGTGACACTGGCACAGAGTGTGACACTGGCACAGAGTGTGACACTGGCACAGAGAGTGACACTGGCACAGAGTGACACTGGTACAGAGTGTGACACTGGCACAGAGAGTGACACTGGCACAGAGTGACACTGGCACAGAGTGTGACACTGGCACAGAGAGTGACACTGGCACAGAGTGACACTGGCACAGAGTGTGACACTGGCACAGAGTGACACTGGCACAGAGTGTGACACTGGCACAGAGTGTGACACTGGCACAGAGTGACACTGGCACAGAGTGTGACACTGGCACAGGGGGAAATGCTGGCACGGCACCGCGGCACCGGGCAGAGCACTGGCACCAAGCACTGGCACAGAGAGCGAGGCTGGCACAGCCCAGGGCACAGCATGGAGCACCAGCACGGGCCAGAGCCAGACTGCCCTGGCACTGCAGGCGCAGCATCAGCATGGGACAGAGCCAAATTTCCCTGGCACAGCAGGCACAGCACCAGCACAGAGCTCTGGCACGGCACGGAATGGTGGCACAGCACGGAGCAGGATGGCAGAGCCAGAATGCCCTGGCACAGCAGGAGCAGCAGGAGCAGCACAGAACACTGGCACAGCACAGAGTACTGGCACAGCACACAGCAGGATGGCAGATTCCCCTGGCACAGCAGGAGCAGCAGGAGCAGCAGCACCAGCACAGAACGCTGGCACAGCACAGAGCACCAGCACAGCACACAGCAGGATGGCACAACCGGTTTCCCCTGGCACAGGGGGAGCAGCAGGAGCAGCACCAGCACAGAACACTGGCATGGCACAGAACGGTGGCACAGCACGGAGCAGGATGGCAGAGCCAGACTGCCCTGGCACAGCAGGAGCAGCAGCACCAGCACAGAACGCTGGCACAGCACAGAGTGCTGGCACAACACACAGCAGGATGGCAGATTCCCCTGGCACAGCAGGAGCAGCAGGAGCAGCACCAGCACAGAGCTCTGGCACGGCACAGAACACCAGCACAGTGCACTGGCACAGAGCTCTGGTACAGTACAGAACACTGGCACAGGGCACTGGCACAGCACAGAACACCGGCACAGAGCTCTGGCATGGCACAGAACGCTGGCACAGAGCTCTGGCATGGCACAGAACACTGGTACAGAACTCTGGCACGGCACAGAACACCGGCACAGGGCACTGGCACAGAGCTCTGGCACGGCACAGAACACTGGCACAGAGCTCTGGCACAGCACAGAACGCTGGCACAGGGCACTGGCACGGCACAGAACACTGGCACAGAGCTCTGGCATGGCACAGAACACCGGCACAGGGCACTGGCACAGAGCTCTAGTACAGTACAGAACACTGGCACGGAGCAGGAGGCCAGAGCTGGTTTTCCCTGGCACAGCAGGAGCAGCAGCACCAGCACAGAACGCTGGCACAGCACAGAGCACCAGCACAGCACACAGCAGGATGGCACAGCTGGTTTCCCCTGGCACAGGGGGAGCAGCAGGAGCAGCACCAGCACAGAACACTGGCACGGAGCAGAGCTCATGCCAGGGACAGTTTCCTCTGGCACAGCAGGAGCAGATGGGCAGCACTGGCACAGAACACTGGCACGGAGCAGAGCTCATGCGAGGGACAGTTTCCTCTGGCACAGCAGGAGCAGATGAGCAGCACTGGCACAGAACACTGGCACAGAACACTGGCGCAGAGCAGGAGGTCAGAGCTGGTTTTCCCTGGCACAGCAGGAGCAGCACCAGCATGGCACAGAGGAGGAGGCCAGAGCTGGTTTTCCCTGGCACGGCAGGAGCAGCAGGAGCAGGATGACAGAGCTGGTTTTCCCTGGCACGGCAGGAGCAGCACCAGCACGGCACAGAGCAGCAGGAACAGCACCAGCACAGAGCAGGAGGCCAGAGCCAGTCTTCCCCTGGCATGATGGGAGCAGCAGGAGCAGCACAGGGCAGGACTCCAGAGCTGGTTTTCCCTGGCACAGCACAGGGCAGGATGCCAGAGCTGGTTTTCCCTGGCACAGCATAGGGCAGGATTCCAGAGCTGGTTTTCCCTGGCACAGCAGGAGCAGCAGGAGCAGCACAGGGCAGGATTCCAGAGTTGGTTTTCCCTGGCACAGCAGGAGCAGCAGGAGCAGGATGCCAGAGCTGGATTCCTCTGGCACAGCAGGAGCAGGATGCCAGAGCTGGTTTTCCCTGGCATGGCAGGAGCAGCAGGAGCAGGATCCCAGAGCTGGTTTTCCCTGGCACAGCAGGAGCAGGATGCCAGAGCTGGTTTTCCCTGGCACAGCAGGAGCAGCAGGAGCAGGATGCCAGAGCTGGTTTTCCCTGGCACAGCAGGAGCAGCACTGGCACAGCACAGGGCAGGATCCCAGAGCTGGTTTTCCCTGGCACAGCAGGAGCAGCCCCCCAGCCCTCCCCGGGCTCTCGGACACAACCAATTCCCGTTTGCACTTTCCCCCAAACCAACCCCTCTGCAAAGGGCAGCACTGGGGGGTGAGGGCAGCACTGAGGGGTGAGGGCAGCACTGAGGGGGTGAGGGCAGCACTGAGGGGGTGAGGGCAGCACTGAGGGGGTGAGGGCAGCACCGGGGGGTGAGGGCAGCACTGAGGGGGTGAGGGCAGCACTGGGGGGTGAGGGCAGCACTGAGGGGTGAGGGCAGCACTGAGGGGGTGAGGGCAGCACTGAGGGGTGAGGGCAGCACTGAGGGGGTGAGGGCAGTACCAGGGGGGTGAGGGCAGCACTGAGGGGGTGAGGGCAGCACTGAGGGGGTGAGGGCAGCACCGGGGGGTGAGGGCAGCACTGAGGGGGTGAGGGCAGCACCGGGGGGTGAGGGCAGCACCGGGGGGTGAGGGCAGCACTGAGGGGGTGAGGGCAGCACTGAGGGGTGAGGGCAGCACCGAGGGGGTGAGGGCAGCACTGAGGGGGTGAGGGCAGTACCAGGGGGGTGAGGGCAGTACCAGGGGGGTGAGGGCAGCACTGAGGGGTGAGGGCAGCACGAGGGGGTGAGGGCAGCACCGGGGGGGTGAGGGCAGCAATTCCCATTTCCCCGGGCCGGGGACTGACTGCACTTCCATGGCACTGCAGGAGAAAGGGCAGGGAGAACCAGCGGGGCTTCCCCCCCCCCCGCGAGGATGCCGAGGGATTTGGGAAGCTCTGAGGGGGATGCCGAGGGTTCTGCAGAGGTTCCAGCCGATCCACGGGCGTGGATCCAGCGGGCGGGTCGGGATTTCTGGGATTGCCCCTCGAGCCGTGCCACACCCGGCCCACACCGGGGCTTCTGAGCAGGGGGGAAACCTTAAGCAGCACGAATTTGGGATGGGGACTGGAACGCGGCAGGGATGGGAAGCCGCCCCGGAGCTTTCCAAGCCCTCTCCTCCCCTCAGCAAATTCCACCGGACGGCAAAGAGGGGGAAAAACCAGCTTTGGGACCCGTGGCAGGAACAGCCGATCGTTCCCAGAGGGAAAGGGAGCTGATCGTTCCCAGAGGGAAAGGGAGCCGATCGTTCCCAGAGGGAAAGGGAGCCGATCGTTCCCAGAGGGAAAGAGATCCGATCGTTCCCAGAGGGAAAGGGAGCCGATCGTTCCCAGAGGGAAAGGGAGCCGATCGTTCCCAGAGGGAAAGGGAGCCGATCGTTTCCAGAGGGAAAGGGAGCCGATCATTCCCAGAGGGAAAGGGATCCGTTCGGGGGTTCCCGCAGGTTCCGCCGGGAAGGGGCCGCAGGGGGTGCTGCCCACTGCCCCCCACCTCACTGCCCCACACCTCCCTCGGGGGGTGCTGCCCACTGCCCCACGCCTCCCTCGGCCGCCGCTCCGGGAGGAGGACGCGGCTCCTCCCGACGTCCCGCGACGGAATTCCCGACGTCCCGGGATGGAATTCCCGGCGTTTGCTCTGCTGGCTCCCGGAGCGCGGCTCAGGCGAAGCCCCCCGGGCTCAGGCGAAGCCCCCCGGGCTCAGGCGAAGCTCGCCGGGCTCAGGCGAAGCCCCCCGGGCTCGGACGAAGCCCCCCGGGCTCAGGCGAAGCCCCCCGGGCTCGGGCGAAGCCCCCCGGGCTCAGGTGAAGCTCCCCGGGCTCAGACGAAGCTCCCCGGGCTCGGACGAAGCCCCCCGGGCTCGGGCGGGGCCCGGGGCTCAGTCCTGCTGCGGGGAGGTGGCCCGGGAGCCCCCGGACCCCCCAGTCCAGCACATCCCTCCCCGGGGTGGGGGGTCCGTGTCCCGCGGGCTCAGAGCAGCGGGGAGCGGTGCTTGTGGAAGGCGCTCTCCAGGAACGCGGCCAGCTTCTCACAGTCGTCCTGAAAGCCAAAAACGTGCCGACAGCTCCCCTCGCTGGGCTGTCCCGGCACCTCCGGACACCCCTGGGCACCCCCGGGCACCTCCGGGCACCCCCGGACACCCCTGGACACCTCCGGACACACCAGGACACCTCCGGGCACCTCCGGACACCTCCGAGCACCTCTGGGCACCCCAGGACACCTCCGGACACCCCAGGACACCTCCGGGCACCCCCGGACACCCCCGGACACCCCCGGGCACCTCCGAACACCCCCGGACACCCCCGGGCACCTCCGGACACCCCAGGACACCTCCGGGCACCCCCGGACACCCCCGGACACCCCAGGACACCTCCAGGCACCCCCGGACACCCCCGGACACCTCCGGGCACCCCCGGACACCCCCGGACAACCTCCGGACACCCCCGGACACCCCCGGACACCTCCGGGCACCCCTGGACACCCCAGGACACCTCCGGACACCTCCGGGCACCTCCGGACACCCCCGGACACCCCCGGGCACCTCCGGACACCCCCGGACACCCCAGGACACCCCCGGACACCTCCGGGCACCTCCGGACACCTCCGGACACCCCCGGGCAACCCTGGACACCTCCGGACACCCCCGGGCACCCCTGGACACCTCTGGACACCTCCGGCCTCCCGCGAGCCCTTCCCGAGCCCGTCCCCCGGGCTGGCGCTGCTGGGGCATCCCAAATCCCGGGGGCAGGACACGGAGGGGCTGGAGCGTGTCCAGGGGAGGGAAGGGAGCTGGGAAGGGGCTGGAGCGTGTCCAGGGAAGGGAAGGGAGCTGGGAAGGGGCTGGAGCGTGTCCAGGGGAGGGAAGGGAGCTGGGAAGGGGCTGGAGCGTGTGCAGGGGAGGGAAGGGAGCTGGGAAAGGGCTGGAGTGTGTCCAGGGGAGGGAAGGGAGCTGGGAAGGGAGTGGAGCGTGTGCAGGGAAGGGAAGGGAGCTGGGAAGGGGCTGGAGCAGCAGGAGGGGCTGGGGGAGCTGGGGGGGGGCTCAGCCCGGAGCAAAGGAGGCTCGGGGGGGGCTCGGGGAGGTGACACGAGGTGGGGAACAAGGGACAGGATGAGACGGGCTCGGGCTGTGCCAGGGGAGGGTCAGGTGGGACAGGGGGAAATTCCCTCCTGGAAAAGGCTGCCCAGCCCTGGCCCGGGGGTGGAGTCCCCATCCCGGGGGGGTTTTACAGCCCCGTGGATGTGGCACTTGGGGACAGGGGCAGGGGTGGCCTTGGCATTGTTCTGCTGGGGGTGGGGCTGGAGGGCCCTGGGGGTCTTTTCCAACCTAAATGGTTCCGTGATTCCTTAAGGAAGGAATGAGCCCCGGGGCTCCCCCTGCTCCTCACACTCCCTGTGATTAACCTCACGATGGGATTGTCCCCTTGGAACGGCCCCTGGAGCCGGGCAGGAGCAGAGCCCGGAGGGAAGAGAATCCCGGGAAAGGCTGCCAGGGGCTCCGAGGGGTCCCAGGGATTTGGGAGCAGCAGGAGCACAGGGCAGTGCCTCACCTCGTGGATGAACCCATAATGCACCAGCTCTGTGGCCAGATCCTTGGAGTTGTCAGCTGTGGAGACAAGGAATGGGAGAACAGGGAATGCTGGGGCAGCCCTTGGAGCTCCTGGAAGAGCCTCTCCCAGCCCAGAGCACGAGGAACTGCCCATCCCGGGGGAACAGGGCAGGGAACAGGGAACAGGGCAGGGAACAGGGCAGGGAACAGGGCAGGGAACAGGGCAGGGAACAGGGAACAGGGCAGGGAACAGGGCAGGGAACAGGGCATGGAGCTGGGCAGGGAACAGGGAATGGAGCTGGACAGGGAACAGGGCAGGGAAGAGGGCAGGGAACAGGGCAGGGAGCAGGGCAGGGAGCTGGGCAGGGAGCTGGGCAGGGAACAGGGCAGGGAGCTGGGCAGGGAACAGGGAACAGGGCAGGGAACAGGGCAGGGAACAGGGAACAGGGCAGGGAACAGGGAACAGGGCAGGGAACAGGGAACAGGGCAGGGAACAGGGCAGGGAGCTGGGCAGGGAACAGGGCAGGGAACAGGGAACAGGGCAGGGAACAGGGCAGGGAACAGGGCAGGGAACAGGGCAGGGGACAGGGCAGGGAACAGGGCAGGGAACAGGGCAGGGAACAGGGCAGGGAACAGGGCAGGGGACAGGGCAGGGGACAGGGCAGGGGACAGGGCAGGGGACAGGGCAGGGAACAGGGCAGGGAACAGGGAACAGGGCAGGGAACAGGGCAGGGAACAGGGCAGGGAACAGGGAACAGGGCAGGGAACAGGGCAGGGGACAGGGCAGGGAACAGGGCAGGGAACAGGGCAGGGGACAGGGCAGGGGACAGGGCAGGGGACAGGGCAGGGAACAGGGCAGGGAGCTGGGCAGGGAAGAGGGCAGGGAACAGGGCAGGGAACAGGGAATGGAGCTGGGCAGGGAACAGGGAATGGAGCTGGGCAGGGAACAGGGCAGGGAACAGGGAACAGGGCAGGGAAGAGGGCAGGGAACAGGGCAGGGAACAGGACAGGGAACAGGGCAGGGAGCTGGGCAGGGAACAGGGCGGGGAACAGGGCAGGGAAGAGGGTACGGAGCTGGGCAGGGAACAGGGCACAGAGCTGGGCAGGGAACAGGGCAGGGAACAGGGAATGGAGCTGGGCAGGGAACAGGGCAGGGAACAGGGAACAGGGAACAGGGCAGGGAACAGGGCAGGGAGCTGGGCAGGGAGCTGGGAAGGGAGCTGGGAAGGGAGCTGGGCAGGGAACAGGGCAGGGAACAGGGCAGGGAGCTGGGCAGGGAGCTGGGCAGGGAGCTGGGCAGGGAACAGGGCAGGGAACAGGGCAGGGAGCTCCTTCCCAACCTCCCAAAACAGCTCTGGGCAACATTTCCCTCGGGGAGTTGGTTTGGCAGGGAAAGCACCAGGGAACGGTGCCATGGGAACCACGAGGGGCTGGGGAAGCAACAGCTCCCAGGGAAGGGAAGGTTTGGGAAGGTTTGGGAAGGTTTGGGAAGGTTTGGGAAGGGAAGGTTTGGGAAGGTTTGGGAAGGTTTGGGAAGGTTTGGGAAGGTTTGGGAAGGTTTGGGAAGGGAAGGTTTGGGAAGGTTTGGGAAGGTTTGGGAAGGTTTGGGAAGGTTTGGGAAGGGAAGGTTTGGGAAGGTTTGGGAAGGTTTGGGAAGGTTTGGGAAGGTTTGGGAAGGTTTGGGAAGGGAAGGTTTGGGAAGGTTTGGGAAGGGAAGGGAGTAAGGAAAGGAATAAGGAAAGGAAAGGGATAAGGAAAGGAAATGAATAAGGGAAGGAAATGAATACAGAAAGGAAAAAGGAGAGGAGAGTTGGCCATGAACACACTCAGTGTCCAACACACTCTGAGCCTCATCCTGACAAGGCCGTGGGGATCCCCCCCATCCACAGCCCCCATTCCCTCCCCAGGGATCCCCCCTATCCCCTCCCCAGGGATCCCCCCCATCCCCAGGGATCCCCCCCATTCCCTCCCCAGGGATCCCCCCCATCCCCAGGGATCCCCCCCATTCCCTCCCCAGGGATCCCCCCATTCCCAGGGATCCCCCCATCCCCAGGGATCCCCCCATTCCCTCCCCAGGGATTCCCCCCATCCCCAGGGATCCCCCCATCCCCAGGGATCCCCCCCATCCCCAGGGATCCCCCCATCCCCAGGGATCCCTCCATCCCCAGGGATCCCCCCATCCCCAGGGATCCCCCCATCCCCAGGGATCCCCCCCATTCCCTCCCCAGGGATCCCCCCGTTCCCTGCCCCACACCCACAGGGCAGGAGGTCGTAGCTGAGCTGTCGGTGCAGTTTGTCCTCCAGGATGAGCAGGAGCGTGAGCTGGGGAGAGAGGAGGGAGCTCTTCCCAGCCTTCCCAGCCTGGAAAACCCTTCCTATCCCAGGAAAACCCTTCACATCCCAGGAGAGCCCTTCCCATCCTTCCCATCCTGGAAAACCCTTCACATCCCAGGAAAACCCTTCCCATCCTTCCCATCCTGGAAAACCCTTCCCATCCTGGAAAACCCTTCCCATCCTGGAAAACCCTTCCCATCCTTCCCATCCTGGAAAACCCTTCCCATCCCAGGAAAACCCTTCCCATCCTGGAAAACCCTTCCCATCCTTCCCATCCTGGAAAACCCTTCCCATCCTTCCCAGCCCGGGAAAACCCTTCACATCCCAGGAAAACCCTTCCCATCCTTCCCATCCTGGAAAACCCTTCCCATCCTGGAAAACCCTTCCCATCCCAGGAAAACCCTTCCCATCCTGGGAAAACCCTTCCCATCCTGGAAAACCCTTCCCATCCTGGGAAAACCCTTCACACCCCGGGAAAACCCTTCACATCCTGGGAAAACCCTTCACATCCTGGAAAACCCTTCATATCCAGGGAAAACCCTTCACATCCTGGAAAACCCTTCCCATCCTGGAAAACCCTTCCCATCCCAGGAAAACCCTTCCCATCCTGGGAAAACCCTTCCCATCCTGGAAAACCCTTCACATCCCAGGAAAACCCTTCCCATCCTGGGAAAACCCTTCCCATCCTGGAAAACCCTTCCCATCCTGGAAAAACCCTTCCCATCCTGGGAAAACCCTTCACATCCTGGAAAACCCTTCACATCCTGGAAAACCCTTCACATCCTGGAAAACCCTTCCCATCCTGGAAAACCCTTCACATCCTGGAAAACCCTTCACACCCCAGGAAAACCCTTCCCATCCTGGAAAACCCTTCCCATCCCAGGAAAACCCTTCCCATCCCGGAAAACCCTTCCCATCCCAGGAAAACCCTTCACATCCCAGGAAAACCCTTCACATCCCAGGAAAACCCTTCCCATCCCAGGAAAACCCTTCACATCCCAGGAAAACCCTTCCCATCCTGGGAAAACCCTTCACATCCTGGGAAAACCCTTCATATCCAGGAAAAACCCTTCCCATCCCGGGAAAACCCTTCCCATCCCGGAAAACCCTTCCCATCCTGGGAAAACCCTTCACATCCTGGAAAACCCTTCCCATCCTGGAAAAACCCTTCCCATCCTGGAAAAACCCTTCACATCCTGGAAAACCCTTCACATCCTGGAAAACCCTTCCCATCCCAGGAAAACCCTTCATATCCTGGGAAAACCCTTCCCATCCAAGGAAAACCCTTCCCATCCTGGAAAACCCTTCACATCCTGGAAAACCCTTCACATCCTGGAAAACCCTTCCCATCCTGGGAAAACCCTTCACATCCTGGGAAAACCCTTCACATCCTGGAAAACCCTTCCCATCCTGGAAAACCCTTCACATCCTGGAAAACCCTTCACATCCTGGAAAACCCTTCACATCCTGGAAAACCCTTCCCATCCTGGAAAACCCTTCACATCCTGGAAAACCCTTCACATCCTGGAAAACCCTCCATATCCTGGGAAAACCCTTCACATCCTGGGAAAACCCTTCCCATCCCAGGAAAACCCTTCCCATCCCAGGAAAACCCTTCCCATCCTGGGAAACCCTTCCCATCCCAGGAAAACCCTTCCCGGAGCAATTCCAGCTCCCCTGCAAGGGCTGAGCTTGGAAAAAGGGGAGCTAAAGGTGTCCAGGGACATCCAGGGAATTCTGGAGCCACCCAGAGGCTCCAGAGGCATCCAGGGAATGGATGCCTGCTTCCCAGTCCGATATCCCAGTCCCAATTCCCAGTCTGATATCCCAGTCCCAATTCCCAGTGTGATTTCCTGGACCTGCTTCCCAGTGAGATATCCCAGTCCCAATTCCCAGTGAGATATCCCAGTCCCAATTCCCAGTGAGATATCCCAGTCCCAATTCCCAGCCCGACTTTCCAGCCAGATTTCCCAGTCAGACATCCCAGATTCCCTGTTCCCCATTCCCCATTCCCATTTCTCAGTCAGACATCCCAGATTCCCTGTTCCCCATTCCCATTCCCATTTCCCAGTCAGACATCCCAGTTTCCCAGTCCCATTTCCCATTCCCGTTTCCCAGTCAGACATCCCACATTCCCTGTTCCCCATTCCCATTTCCCAGTCAGGTACATCCCAGTCCAGTTTCCCAGTCTCATTCCCCATTCCCATTTCCCAGTCAGACATCCCAGTTTCCCTGTTCCCCATTTCCCATTCCCATTTCCCAGTCAGACATCCCAGATTCCCCATTCCCCATTCCCATTTCCCAGTCAGACATCCCAGATTCCCTGTTCCCCATTCCCCATTCCCATTTCCCAGTCAGGTACATCCCAGTCCAGTTTCCCAGTCCCATTCCCCATTCCCATTTCTCAGTCAGACATCCCAGTTTCCCAGTCCCATATCCCAGTTTCCCAGTCCCATTCCCCATTTCCCATTCCCATTTCCCAGTCAGACATCCCAGATTCCCCAGTTCCCATTTCCCATTCCCATTTCCCAGTCAGACATCCCAGATTCCCATTCCCATTTCCCAGTCAGACATCCCAGATTCCCTGTTCCCCATTTCCCATTCCCATTTCCCAGTCAGACATCCCAGTTTCCCAGTCCCATATCCCAGTTTCCCAGTCCCATATCCCAGTTTCCCATTCCCCATTCCCATTTCCCAGTCAGACATCCCAGATTCCCATTCCCATTTCCCAGTCAGACATCCCAGATTCCCTGTTCCCCATTTCCCATTCCCATTTCCCAGTCAGACATCCCAGTTTCCCAGTCCCATATCCCAGTTTCCCAGTCCCATATCCCAGTTTCCCATTTCCCATTCCCATTTCCCAGTCAGACATCCCAGATTCCCATTCCCATTTCCCAGTCAGACATCCCAGATTCCCTGTTCCCCATTTCCCATTCCCATTTCCCAGTCAGACATCCCAGTTTCCCAGTCCCATATCCCAGTTTCCCATTCCCATATCCCTGTTCCCCATTCCCATATCCCAGTTTCCCATTCCCATATCCCAGTTTCCCATTCCCATATCCCAGTTTCCCATTCCCATATCCCAGTTTCCCAGTCCCATATCCCAGTTTCCCATTCCCATATCCCAGTTTCCCATTCCCATTCCCACGGGATCAGGTGCGGTCCCGGTCCCGGAGCCGTCACTCACGTGCCACTGGGACTTGTCGTCGTTGAGCTCGAGGCTGCACTGCATCTGCACCACCTGCCCCGGGAACACCGGGATCAGCCCGGATCAGCCCCAGCTCCCTGGCACCGAGCAGGACTTGGCAATTCCCAATGGAACCCCGGCATTCCAGCTGCCAGCCCGGCCATCCCCTGCTTCCCACATTCCCAATGGAATCCCATCATTCCAGCTGCCAGCCCGGCCATCCCCTGCTTCCCACATTCCCAATGGAATCCCTTCATTCCAGCTGCCAGCCCGGCCATCCCCTGCTTCCCACATTCCCAATGGAATCCCATCATTCCAGCTGCCAGCCCGGCCATCCCCTGCTTCCCACATTCCCGCTGGAATCCCTTAATTCCAGCTGCCAGCCCGGCCATCCCCTGCTTCCCACATTCCCGCTGGAATCCCTTAATTCCAGCTGCCAGCCTGGCCATCCCCTGCTTCCCACATTCCCACTGGAATCCCTTAATTCCAGCTGCCAGCCCGGCCATCCCCTGCTTCCCACATTCCCACTGGAATCCCTTAATTCCAGCTGCCAGCCCGGCCATTCCCTGCTTCCCACATTCCCAATGGAATCCCTTAATTCCAGCTGCCAGCCTGGCCATCCCCTGCTTCCCACATTCCCGCTGGAATCCCTTAATTCCAGCTGCCAGCCTGGCCATCCCCTGCTTCCCACATTCCTGCTGGAATCCCCTCATTCCAGCTGCCAGCCTGGCTATTCCCTGCTTCCCACATTCCCAATGGAATCCCTTAATTCCAGCTGCCAGCCCGGCCATCCCCTGCTTCCCACATTCCTGCTGGAATCCCTTAATTCCAGCTGCCAGCCCGGCCATCCCCTGCTTCCCACATTCCCGATGGAATCCCTTCATTCCAGCTGCCAGCCCGGCCATCCCCTGCTTCCCACATTCCTGCTGGAATCCCTTAATTCCAGCTGCCAGCCCGGCCATCCCCTGCTTCCCACATTCCCACTGGAATCCCTTAATTCCAGCTGCCAGCCCGGCCATCCCCTGCTTCCCACATTCCCGCTGGAATCCCTTAATTCCAGCTGCCAGCCCGGCCATCCCCTGCTTCCCACATTCCCGATGGAATCCCTTAATTCCAGCTGCCAGCCCGGCCATCCCCTGCTTCCCACATTCCCAATGGAATCCCAGCATTCCAGCTGCCAGCCCGGCCATCCCCTGCTTCCCACATTCCCGCTGGAATCCCTTAATTCCAGCTGCCAGCCCGGCCATCCCCTGCTTCCCACATTCCAGCTGGAATCCCATCATTCCAGCTGCCAGCCCGGCCATCCCCTGCTTCCCACATTCCCAATGGAATCCCTTAATTCCAGCTGCCAGCCCGGCCATCCCCTGCTTCCCACATTCCCAATGGAATCCCTTCATTCCAGCTGCCAGCCCGGCCATCCCCTGCTTCCCACATTCCCACTGGAATCCCTTAATTCCAGCTGCCAGCCCGGCCATCCCCTGCTTCCCACATTCCCAATGGAATCCCTTAATTCCAGCTGCCAGCCCGGCCATCCCCTGCTTCCCACATTCCTGCTGGAATCCCTTAATTCCAGCTGCCAGCCCGGCCATCCCCTGCTTCCCACATTCCAGCTGGAACCCCAGCATTCCAGCTGCCAGCCTGGCCATTCCCTGCTTCCCACATTCCCGCTGGAATCCCTTCATTCCAGCTGCCAGCCCGGCCATCCCCTGCTTCCCACATTCCCACTGGAATCCCTTAATTCCAGCTGCCAGTCCGGCCATCCCCTGCTTCCCACATTCCCAATGGAATCCCTTCATTCCAGCTGCCAGCCCGGCCATCCCCTGCTTCCCACATTCCCACTGGAATCCCTTAATTCCAGCTGCCAGCCTGGCCATCCCCTGCTTCCCACATTCCTGCTGGAACCCCGGCATTCCCACAGCCGTGGGGATGGATCCCGGCCCCTGCTCCCGGCTCTGCCCTGGCCTGGGATAATGGGATAACAGGAGATGATGGAGATGGGATGGATCCTGGCCCCTGCTCCCAGCCCCTGCTCCCTGGCCCTGGATAACGGGATAACAGGAGAGCAATTCCCGTTGGGATGGATCCTGGCCCCTGATCCCGGCTCTGCCCTGGATAACGGGATAACAGGAGATGATGGAGATGGGATGGATCCCGGCCCCTGCTCCCTGGGCCTGGATAACGGGATAACAGGAGATGATGGAGATGGGATGGATCCCGGCCCCTGCTCCCAGCTCTCTCCTGGCCCTGGATAACGGGATAACAGGAGATGATGGAGATGGGATCGATCCCGGCCCCTGCTCCCAGCCCTGCCCTGGATAATGGGATAACAGGAGAGCAATTCCTGCAGCCATTGGGATGGATTCCAGCCCCTGCTCCCTGGCCCTGGATAACGGGATAACAGGAGAGAGCAATTCCCGTTGGGATGGATCCCGGCCCCTGCTCCCGGCCCTGCCCCAGCTCTGCCCTGGCCCTGGATAATGGGATAACAGGAGAGCAATTCCCATTGGGATGGAGACCGGCCCCTGATCCCGGCCCTGCCCTGGATAACGGGATAACAGGAGATGATGGAGATGGGATCGATCCCGGCCCCTGCTCCCTGGGCCTGGATAACGGGATAACAGGAGATGATGGAGATGGGATGGATCCTGGCCCCTGCTCCCTGGGCCTGGATAACGGGATAACAGGAGATGATGGAGATGGGATCGATCCCAGCCCCTGCTCCCGGTCCTGCCCTGGATAACAGGATAACAGGAGAGCAATTCCTGCAGCCGTGGGGATGGATTCCAGCCCCTGCTCCCAGCCCCTGCTCCCTGGGCCTGGATAACGGGATAACAGGAGAGAGCAATTCCCGTTGGGATGGATCCCGGCCCCTGCTCCCAGCTCTGCCCTGGATAACGGGATAACAGGAGATGATGGAGATGGGATGGATCCCGGCCCTGCCCCAGCCCTGCCCCAGCTCTGCCCTGGATAACGGGATAGCAGGAGAGAGCAATTCCCGTTGGGATGGATCCCAGCCCCTGCTCCAGGCTCTGCCCTGGATAACGGGATAACAGGAGAGAGCAATTCCCGTTGGGATGGATCCCGGGCCCTGCTCCCGGCCCTGCCCCAGCTCTGCCCTCACCTTCCTGGTCTCCACGTCGAAGGGCTCCGGGGTGGGAGTTTTGGCTTTCTGGGGATCCTCCTGGGGCTGGGAGAGCACCCGGGGCAGGGCGTGGGGTCTGGAGACGGCGAAGTTCATCAGGGGGTAAATCCCGTTCCTGGGCACACACGGGGGGCACACAGAGCTGAGCCCTGGCACAGCCCCTGGAAGGGCACGGAGCAGGGATGGGCAGCACAGGGACACCATGGAGGGGACACCATGGAGAGGACACCATGGAGAGGACACCATGGGGCAGGGATGGGCAGCACAGGGAATCAGGGGGTAAATCCCGTTCCTGGGCACACACGGGGGGCACAGAGAGCTGAGCCCTGGCACAGGCAGAGATCCAGGAAGGGCACGGAGCAGGGATGGGCAGCACAGGGACACCATGGAGGGGACACCAGGAGGGGATACAATGGAGGGGACACCACACCCAGCACCTCTGAGGGGGTACAGACACACCCTGTGTGCCCAAGCGGGTTCCAGGGAGATGGGAGCAGAGATGGGAATGGAGATGGGAATGGAGATGGGAACGGAGATGGGAATGGAGATGGGAACGGAGATGGGAATGGAGATGGGAATGGAGATGGGAATGGAGATGGGAACGGAGATGGGAGCAGAGATGGGAATGGAGATGGGAATGGAGATGGGAATGGAGATGGGAATGGAGATGGGAATGGAGATGGGAACAGAGATGGGAATGGAGATGGGAATGGAGATGGGAATGGAGATGGGAATGGAGATGGGAGCAGAGATGGGAATGGAGATGGGAATGGAGATGGGAATGGAGATGGGAATGGAGATGGGAGCAGAGATGGGAATGGAGATGGGAATGGAGATGGGAATGGAGATGGGAGAAGAGATGGGAATGGAGATGGGAACAGAGATGGGAATGGAGATGGGAACAGAGGTGGGAGAAGAGATGGGAATGGAGATGGGAATGGAGATGGGAATGGAGATGGGAACGGAGATGGGAACAGAGATGGGAACAGAGGTGGGAATGGAGATGGGAACAGAGATGGGAACGGAGATGGGAATGGAGATGGGAATGGAGATGGGAATGGAGATGGGAATGGAGATGGGAACAGAGATGGGAATGGAGATGGGAATGGAGATGGGAGCAGAGATGGGAATGGAGATGGGAATGGAGATGGGAATGGAGATGGGAATGGAGATGGGAACAGAGATGGGAATGGAGATGGGAATGGAGATGGGAACAGAGGTGGGAATGGAGATGGGAGAAGAGATGGGAACAGAGCTGGGAACAGAGATGGGAACAGAGCCGGGAACAGAGCTGGGAGCAGAGCTGGGAGCAGAGCTGGGAGCAGAGCTGGGCAGACACAGCACGGCCAGAACCACCTCCAACCCACCTGACATCCTCCAAGAACTTGTCAAGCTCGAGGAAGGAAACCTCTGAGTACCTGGGAGAAGGAAAGCAGGAGGAATGTGAAGGATTGCTGGGCCCTGGCACCGGGATCTCCAGGCTGGAAACAGGGCACTGGGATGGATCTCCAGGATGGAAACAGGGCACTGGGATGGATCTCCAGGATGGGAGCACAGCCCTGGCACTGGGATCTCCAGGATGGAAACAGGGCACTGGGATGGATCTCCAGGATGGGAGCACAGCCCTGGCACTGGGATCTCCAGGATGGAAACAGGGCACTGGGATCTCCAGGCTGGAAGCACAGCCCTGGTACTGGGATGGATCTCCAGGATGGAAGCACAGCCCAGGGATCTCCAGGCTGGGAGCACAGCCCTGGCACTGGGATCTCCAGGATGGAAGCACAGCCCAGGGATCTCCAGGCTGGGAGCACAGCCCTGGCACTGGGATGGATCTCCAGGCTGGAAGCACAGCCCAGGGATCTCCAGGCTGGGAGCACAGCCCTGGGATCTCCAGGCTGGAAGCACAGCCCTGGCACTGGGATCTCCAGCACAGCCCTGGCACTGGGATCTCCAGCACAGCCCTGGCACTGGGATGGATCTCCAGGCTGGGAGCACAGCCCTGGCACTGGGATCTCCAGGCTGGGAGCACAGCCCTGGCACTGGGATCTCCAGGCTGGGAGCACAGCCCTGGCACTGGGATCTCCAGCACAGCCCTGGCACTGGGATGGATCTCCAGGCTGAGAGCACAGCCCTGGCACTGGGACCTCCAGGCTGGGAGCACAGCCCTGGCACTGGGATCTCCAGCACAGCCCTGGCACTGGGATGGATCTCCAGGCTGGGAGCACAGCCCTGGGATCTCCAGGCTGGAAGCACATCCCTGGTATCTCCCCCCTCCTCACCTCCACTGGGCTCCGGGCCGCCCCTCCCTGCGGATCTCGGCCATCACCATGTTCAGGTCCAGCTCCTTTATCTTCTCCTCCACCACATTCTCTGGCATCAGATCTGGGGCAGAGGCAGAGGGGGGGTGGGTTGGGGGGGTCCTGGGAGGTGGGAGCTGCTGCCCAGAGCCCAGGGAAGGGCTGAGTCGCTGCCTCCTCCTCCCCGGCTCCGGAATCACGGGATGGGTTGGGTGGGAAGGGACCTTAAAGCCCACCCAGTGCCACCCCCTGCCACGGGCAGGGACACCTCCCACCAGCCCAGGTGGCTCCAAGCCCCATCCAACTTGGCCTGGGACACTTCCAGGGATCCAGGGGCAGCCACAGCTTCTCTGGGCAACCTGGGCCAGGACCTCCCCACCCTCCCAGCCAGGAATTCCTTCCCAATATCCCACCTAATCCTGCCCTCTGGCAGTGGGAAGCCATTCCCTGTGTGCTGTCCCTCCATCCCTTGCCCCCAGTCCCTCTCCAGCTCTCCTGGAGCCCCTTTAAGCCCTGGAAGGGGCTCTCAGCTCTCCCAGGAGCCTTCCCTTCTCCAGGTGACCCCCATAGCTCTCCCAGCCTGGCTGGGTGGGCTGAGCCCCCCCGACCCCCCCCGGGGGTGTGCAGGACTCACACTGGTGGTTGATGAAGCAATGGGCCGCCAGCAGCTTCAGGGAGTGCACCTCGAAGAGCACCCGGTGGAAGAGCAGGTTGTGGGCGCTGGGGCGCCGGTCGGGGTTCAGGGTCAGGCAGGACAGGATGAACTCCTGGGGGGCACAGCGGGGGCTGCAGCGGGGCAGGACACCCCCTGCTATCCCTGTTCCCATCCCGGCTCCTCTCACGGCTGCATTTCGCTGAATCCCGGGATCCCTGAGGCTGGAAAAGCCCCTCCCAGCCCATGGATCCCTCCTGTGCCCGATGGCCACAGCGGGGGCTGCAGCGGGGCAGGACACCCCCTGCTATCCCTGCTCCCATCCTGGCTCCTCTCACGGCTGCATTTCACTGAATCCCGGGATTGCCGACGCTGGAAAAGCCCCTCCCAGCCCAGGGATCCCCCCCCTGTGTCCCATCCCCACAGCGGGGCAGGACACCCCCTGCTATCCCTGCTATCCCATCCCTGAATCCCATCCCTGACCCCAATCCCTGACCCTCATCCCTGACCCCCATCCCTGAACCCCATCTCTGAACCCCATCTCTGAACCCCATCCCTGAGCCCCACTCCTGAACAGCACTCCCGAGTCCCATCCCTGAGCCTCATCCCTGAATCCCATCCCTGAATCCCATCCCTGACCCCCATCCCTGAATCCCATCCCTGACCCCAATCCCTGAGCCCCATCCCTGAACTCCAATCCCTGACCCCAATCCCTGAGCCCCATCCCTGAACCCCATCCCTGAACAGCACTCCTGACCCCAATCCCTGAGCCTCATCCCTGAGCCCCATCCCTGAACCCCATCCCTGAACCCCATCCCTGAATCCCATCCCTGAATCCCATCCCTGAGACCCATCTCTGAGACCCATCCCTGACCCCAATCCCTGAACCCCATCCCTGACCCCAATCCCTGAACCCCATCCCTGAACCCCATCCCTGACCCCATCCCTGACCCCAATCCCTGAGCCCCATCCCTGACCCCAATCCCTGAGCCCCATCCCTGACCCCAATCCCTGAACCCCATCCCTGAGCCCCACCTGTGAATCCCATTCCTGACCCCAATCCCTGAGCCTCATCCCTGACCCCATCCCTGACCCCATCCCTGAACCCCATCCCTGACCCCAATCCATGAACCCCACCTGTGAATCCCATCCCTGAGCCCCATCCCTGACCCCATCCCTGAACCCCAATCCCTGACCCCAATCCCTGACCCCAATCCCTGACCCCATCCCTGACCCCATCCCTGAGCCCCATCCCTGAGCTCCATCCCTAAACCCCATTACGGGATGTTTGGGGAAGGCACCAAACTCGTTATGGGATGTTTGGGGAAGGCACCAAACCCATTATGGGATGTTTGGGGAAGGCACCAAACTCGTTATGGGATGTTTGGGGAAGGCACCAAGCTCATTATGGGATGTTTGGGGAAGGCACTAAACTCGTTATGGGATGTTTGGGGGATTGGCCAAAGGAAGGGGAAGGGGGGGGTGAGGTGGGTCAGGGTGGGAGGTGGAGGAGGATCAAAGGTCACGGCTGGTCTGTGGGATTTGGGATGGGATCTACAGCCAGGAGGGATTTGGGATGGGATCTACAGCCAGGAGGGATTTGGGATGGGATCTACAGCCAGGAGGGAGGATGGATTGGGATTTACAGCCAAGAGGGATTTGGGATGGGATTTACATCCCCAGGAGGGATTTAGGATGGGATTTACAGCCAGGAGGGATTCAGGATAGGGAGTTACCCTCAGGAGGGATTCAGGATGGGATTTACAGCCAGGAGGGATTCAGGATGGGATTTACAGCCAGGAGGGATTCAGGACAGGCAGTTCCCCCCAGGAGGGATCCAGGACAGGGAGTTCCCCCCAGGAGGGATTTAGGATGGGATTTACAGCCAGGAGGGATTCAGGATGGGATTTACCCCCAGGAAGGATGCAGGACAGGCAGTTCCCCCCAGGAGGGATCCAGGACAGGGAGTTCCCCCCAGGAGGGATTTAGGATGGGATTTACACCCAGGAGGGATTCAGGACAGGCAGTTACCCCCAGGAGGGATTCAGGATGGGATTTACAGCCAGGAGGGATTCAGGACAGGCAGTTCCCCCCAGGAGGGATCCAGGACAGGGAGTTCCCCCCAGGAGGGATTTAGGATGGGATTTACACCCAGGAGGGATTCAGGACAGGCAGTTACCCCCAGGAGGGATTCAGGATGGGATTTACACCCCCATGAGGGATAGTGGATTGGGATTTACCCCCAGGAAGGATTCAGGACAGGAGTTCCCCCCAGGAAGGATGCAGGACAGGGATTTACCCCCAGGAGGGATTCAGGACAGGCAGTTCCCCCCAGGAGGGATCCAGGATGGGATTTACCCCCAGGAGGGATTCAGGACAGGAGTTCCCCCCAGGAGGGATCCAGGACAGGAGTTCCCCCCAGGTAGGATGCAGGACAGGCAGTTCTCCCCAGGAGGGATCCAGGACAGACAGTTCTCCCCAGGAGGGATGCAGGACAGGCAGTTCCCTCCAGCAGGGATGCAGGAGAGGCAGTTCCCCCCAAAAGGGATTTAGGACAGGAGTTCCCCCCAGGAAGGATTCAGGATGAGATTTACCCCCAGGAAGGATGCAGGACAGGCAGTTCCCCCCAGGAGGGATCCAGGACAGGAGTTACCCCCAGGAGGGATTTAGGATTGGATTTACCCCCAGGAGGGATCCAGGACAGGAGTTCCCCCAGGAGGGATTTAGGATGGGATTTACCCCGAGGAGGGATTCAGGACAAGCAGTTCCCCCCAGGAGGGATCCAGGATGGGATTTAACCCCAGGAGGGATTCAGGACAGGAGTTCCCCCCAGGAGGGATTTAGGATGGGATTTACCCCCAGGAGGGCTCCAGGACAGGAGTTCCCCCAGGAGGGATTTAGGATGGGATTTACCCCCAGGAGGGATTCAGGACAGGCAGTTCCCCCCAGGAGGGATCCAGGACAGGGATTTACCCCCAGGATGGATTCAGGACAGGCAGTTCCCCCCAGGAGGGATTTAGGATGGGATTTACACCCCCAGGAGGGATTCAGGATGGGATTTACCCCCAGGAGGGATTTAGGATGGGATTTACCCCCAGGAGGGATTCAGGATGGGATTTACACCCCCAGGAAGGATTCAGGACAAGCAGTTCCCCCCAGGAGGGATTCAGGATGGGATTTACACCCATGAGGGATTCAGGATGGGATTTACACACCCAGAAGGGCTGCAGGACAGGCAGTTCCCCCCAGGAGGGATCCAGGATGGGATTTACCCCCAGGAGGGATTCAGGATGGGATTTACACCCCCAGGAAGGATCCAGGACAGGAGTTCCCCCCAGGAGGGCTCCAGGACAGGAGTTCCCCCCAGGAGGGATTCAGGATGGGATTTACCCCCAGGAAGGATGCAGGACAGGCAGTTCCCCCCAGGAGGGATTTAGGATGGGATTTACACCCAGGAGGGATCCAGGATGGGATTTACACCCCCAGGAGGGCTGCAGGACAGGCAGTTCCCCCCAGGAGGGATTCAGGATGGGATTTACACCCCCAGGAAGGATCCAGGACAGGCAGTTCCCCCCAGGAGGGCAGGCTGACCCCCAGCAGGGTCCCCAGCCCCCCAGCCCCGCTCACCCTCATGTTGGGGTCGTCCAGGGAGTGCCGGGCCCTGGCGATGGCCTCCTCCGACACCCGCGTGTCCCCGTTGGTCTGGATCTCCAGCACGGCCATCTGGGGGCACAGGGCCATGGGCAACCAGGGGCCTTCCCAAGGGACACCCCGGGCAGGGCAGGCACAGGGGACACCTCGGGATAAAGGGACAGCTCTGGGCAGGGCAGGGACAAGGGACAGCCCTGGATAAGGGACAGCCCTGGATAAGGGATACCTCTGGATAAAGGGACACCTCTGGATAAAGGGACATCCCTGGATAAAGGGACAACTCTGGATAAAGGGACAACTCTGGACAGGGCAGGGACAAGGGACATCCCTGGATAAGGGACACCCCTGGATAAGGGACACCCCTGGACAAGGGACATCCCTGGATAAGGGACACTTCTGGGCAGGGTAGGGACAAGGGACACCCCTGGATAAAGGGACACCCTCGGGCAGGGCAGGGACAAAGGACATCCCTGGATAAGGGACATGCCTGGGCAGGGCAGGGATAAGGGACACCCCTGGATAAAAGGACACCCTGGACAAGGGACACCCCTGGATAAGGGACACCCCCAGGCAGGGGAGGCACAGGGGACAGCCCTGGACAAGGGACAGCCCTGGATAAAGGGACACCTCCAGACAAGGGACACCCCTGGATAAAGGGACAGCCCTGGATAAAGGGACACCCCCAGAGAAGGGACACCCCTGGATAAAGGGACACCCCTGGATAAGGGACACCCCCAGAGAAGGGACATCCCAGGATAAAGGGACAGCCCTGGATAAAAGGACACCTCCAGACAAGGGACACCCCTGGATAAAGGGACACCCCTGGATAAGGGACACCCCCAGAGAAGGGACATCCCAGGATAAAGGGACAGCCCTGGATAAAGGGACATCTCTGGACAAGGGACAGCCCTGGATAAAGGACAGCCCTGGATAAAGGGACACCCCCAGATAAGGGGCACTCCTGGGCAGGGCAGGGATAAGGGACATCCCCAGACAAGGGACATCCCTGGATAAGGGACATCCCTGGATAAAGGGACAGCCCTGGAAAAAGGGACAGCCCCAGACAAGGGACACCTCTGGGCAGGGCAGGGATGAGGGACAGCCCTGGAATAAGGGGACACCCCTGGATAAAGGGACACTCCTGGATGAAGGGACAGCCCTGGAATAAGGGACACCCCTGGATAAAGGGACAGCCCTGGAAAAAGGGACAGCCCTGGACAAGGGACACCTCTGGATAAGGGACACCTCTGGATAAGGTACACCCTTGGATAAAGGGACACCCCTGGATATGGGATACCCCTGGATAAGGGACATCCCTGGATAAGGGACACCCTTGGATAAAGGGACACCCCTGGATATGGGATACCCCTGGATAAGGGACACCCTTGGATAAGGGACACCCTTGGATAAGGGACACCCCTGGACAAGGGACACCCCCAGACGAGGCCAAGGGCCCGGATCCCCCCTGAAGCCCCCAGGCCGCCCCTGTCCCAGCAGGAGCTGCCCCTTCCCTCCCCCCCAGCAGGTCCCACAGGGTCCCTGTCCCCGTCCCCTCCCCACCTCCAGCGCACACATCCCGAAGGAGAAGATGTCCACGGCCGTGCCGTCCGTCTGCTCTGCAACACGGACACGGGACACGTCAGGGTGGGGCACCCGGGGCCTGGAACCCACCTGGGACCCCCCAGCCATGCTCACCTGGGGGCTGGAACCCACCTGGGACCCCCCACCTGCTCTCACCTGGGGGCTGAAACCCCCCAGGACCCCCCACCTGCCCTCACCTGGGGGCTGGAACCCACCTGGGACCCCCCAGCCACCCTCACCTGGGGGCTGGAACCCACCTGGGACCCCCCAGTCACCCTCACCTGGGGGCTGGAACCCACCTGGGACCCCCCAGCCACCCTCACCTGGGGCTTGGACACCCCCAGGATCCCCACTCACCCTCACCTGGGGCTTGGACCCCCCCCAGGACCCCTCACCCACCCTCACCTCGTGACTGGACTCCCCCCAGGACCCCCCACCCATCCTCACCTGGGGACTGGAACCCACCCAGGACCTCCACCCGTCCTCACCTGGGGCCTGGACCCCACCTGGGACCCCCCAACCACCCTCACCTGGGGCCTGGACCCCACCTGGGACCCCCCCCCCCCCTGCCCTCACCCGGGGCCTGGCCCCATCCTGCCAGCCCTGCTGCCCCAGTGCCACCATCCCGCTGTCCCCAGGGTCCCAGTGCCACCACTGTGCTCCCCCCAGCTCTGTTCCCCCCATCCCAACCCCCATCCCAGCCCCATCCCAGCTGTGTTCCCCCATTCCCAGCTCTGTTCCCCCCATCTCAGCTCTGTTCCCCCCAGCCCAGCCCAGCCATGTTTCCCCATCCCATCCCATCCCATCCCATCCCATCCCATCCCATCCCATCCCATCCCATCCCATCCCATCCCATCCCATCCCATCCCATCCATCCCATCCCACCCCATCCCATCCCATTCCCACCCCATTCCCATCCCACCCCACCCCACCCCTCCCCATTCCCACCCATCCCCTCCCCCCCACTCACGGCCGTACTCCGGGGGGAAGAAGTGCAGGTTCCGCAGCTCCTCCCTCTCGATCCTCATGGGGCTCCTCAGATCGTCCGGGAGGGCTGGGGGGGAAAGGGGGCAATGGGGGCCCTCAGGGGGGTCTGGGTGTGCCCCTGAGGGGGGTCCGTGTGTGTCCCTGCCCACCCGCGGGGACTCTGAGGGGACAGGGGGGGTCTGTTTGTGTCCCTGCCCACCCACGGGGCTCTGAGGGGGGGTCTCTGTGTGTCCCTGCCCACCCACGGGGGCTCTGAGGGGGGGTCTCTGTGTGTGCTCTGCCCACCCGCGGGGGCTCTGAGGGGACAGGGGGGACTGTTTGTGTCCCTGCCCACCCACGGGGGCTCTGAGGGGGGGTCTGTTTGTGTCCCTGCCCACCCACGGGGGCTCTGAGGGGGGGTCTGGGTGTGCCCTTGCCCACCCATCCTGAGGGGGGGTCTGTGTGTGCCCCTGCCCACCCACGGGGGCTCTGAGGGGGGGTCTGTGTGTGCCCCTGCCCACCCACGGGGGCTCTGAGGGGGGGTCTGTGTGTGCCCTGCCCACCCACGGGGGCTCTGAGGGGGGGTCTGTGTGTGCCCTGCCCACCCACGGGGGCTCTGAGGGGGGGTCTGTGTGTGCCCTGCCCACCCACGGGGGCTCTGAGGGGGGGTCTGTGTGTGCCCTGCCCACCCACAGGGGCTCTGAGGGGACAGGGGGGTCTGGGTGTGCCCCTGAGGGGGGTCTGGGTGTGCCCCTGCCCACCCACGGGGGCTCTGAGGGGGGGTCTGTGTGTGCCCCTGCCCACCCACGGGGGCTCTGAGGGGACTGGGTGTGCCCTGCCCACTCACGGGGGCTCTGAAGGGACAGGGGGGTCTGGGTGTGCCCCTGAGGGGGGTCTGTGTGTGCCCCTGCCCACCCACGGGGGCTCTGAGGGGTCTGTGTGTGCCCCTACCCACCCACAGGGGCTCTGAGGGGGGGGTCTGTGTGTGCCCTGCCCACCCACGGGGGCTCTGAGGGGTCTGGGTGTGCCCCTGCCCACCCACGGGGGTCTGGGTGTGCCCTGCCCACCCACGGGGGTCTGTGTGTGCCCTGCCCACCCACGGGGGCTCTGAGGGGACAGGGGGGTCCCTGTGTGTCCCACAGAGTCCCCCCCATCCCACACAGGACCAACAATTCCCAGAGGGATGAAGGTCCCCCCCACCTCCGCAGAGCCCAGGACCCCCCCCCCGTGCCTGGAGCCTCCGTGGGGGGCTCGGGGGGTCCCCCAGGGGCAGGGGGGACGCGGGGGGTGGCAGTGGGACACTCACCGTTGGCAAACACCCGGTGCCAAACTGGGGCCGCGCCGAGGGGGATCCGGAGCCGGGCGGGACGGGGAGGGGGCACCGGGAGGAGAGGAGGGAACACCGGGGTTTGGAGGGACCCCAGAGGGACCCCCCGAGCTCCTGCCCAGCCGGGACCCCCCACACGACCCCTGTCCCCGTCCTGGGACCCCCTCGGAGCCGGCGCTGCCCTCTCTGCCCTCCCCTCCCCTCCCCTCCCCACACCCCTCCCACCCTCCCGCCCCTTTCCTCACTTCCCTTTCCCATTATTCCCCTCAAATTTGCCCAGAATTATTCCCAGGAGGGGATCCAAGGGCACCCTGAGCTTTCCCCGCGGCCCAAAGATCCTTCCCCCCTGTTCCCCCCGTGTTCCCTGAGCCCCCAAAGGTCCTTCCCTCCTTTTCCCCCCTGTTCCCTGAGCCCCCAAAAGTCCTTCCCTGTTCCCCCGTGTTCCCTGGGTGTTCTGAGCCCCCAAAGGTCCTTCCCCCCTTTCCCCCCTTTCCCCCCCATGTTCCTGAGCCCCCAAAGGTCCTTCCCCCCGTTCCCTGGGTGTTCCTGAGCCCCCAAAGGTCCTTCCCCCCTTTTCCCCCCCGTGTTCCCTGAACCCCCAAAGGTCCTTCCCCCCTTTTCCCCCCGTGTTCCCTGAACCCCCAAAGGTCCTTCCCCCCTTTTCCCCCCTGTTCCCCCCGTGTTCCCTGGGTGTTCCTGAGCCCCCAAAGGTCCTTCCCCCCCTTTCCCCCGTGTTCCTGAGCCCCCAAAGGTCCTTCCCCCCTTTCCCCCCCGTGTTCCCTGAGTCCCCAAAGGTCCTTCCCCCCTTTTCCCCCCTGTTCCCCCCGTGTTCCCTGGGTGTTCCTGAGCCCCCAAAGGTCCTTCCCCCCCTTTCCCCCGTGTTCCTGAGCCCCCAAAGGTCCTTCCCCCCTTTTCCCCCCCATGTTCCCTGAGCCCCCAAAGGTCCTTCCCCCCTTTTCCCCCGTGTTCCTGAGCCCCCAAAGGTCCTTTCCCCCTTTTCCCCCGTGTTCCCTGGGTGTTCTGAGCCCCCAAAGGTCCTTCCCCCTTTTCCCCCACATGCTCCTGAGTGTTCCTGAGCCCCCAAAAGCCCTTCCCCCCTTTCCCCCCCGTGTTCCCTGAGTGCTCCCGAGCCCCCAAAGGTCCTTCCCCCCTTTTCCCCCGTGTTCCCTGAGTGCCCTGAGCCCCCAAAGGTCCTTCCCCCCTTTCCCCCCGTGTTCCCGAGCCCCCAAAGGTCCTTCCCCCCTTTCCCCCCCGTGTTCCCTGGGTGCTCCCGAGCCCCGAGCCGACCCTTCCAGAGCCCCTCCGGCCGCGCTGGGATCCCGTTCCCGGCTGGGATGGCCCAGCCCGGACATTCCCATGGGATTCGGGCCGGGAGCCGGCGCTGACCCACCCGAGCCGATCTTGATGAGCCCGTTGTGCTGGATGAAGATGGTGTCGCTGGTCAGGTTGCCGTGGATGATGGGGGGCTCGCAGGAGTGCAGGAAGCTGGGGAGGGGGTACGGGGGGGTCCTGAGCACGGCCGGGACCCCCCGGGACCTCCCGGGGCAGGGGAGGGAGCCGGGGGAGGGCTCGGCTGTACCTGAGAGCCGAGAGGATCTGGGTGCACCAGCGCTTCCAGGCCTGCAGAGGGACCGCGGCTCGGTCAGCAGAGACACCCGCGGGCATCCCACGGCCGGGCAGGGGCCTTCCCACCCAGTCCCGGGGACAGGGACATCCCCCTGTGCCCTGCCCGGGCTCAGGGATCGATCCCAGTCATTCCCATTCCCAGGGACATCCCCCTGTGCCCTGCCCAGGCTCAGGGATGGATCCCACCTATTCCCATTCCCAGGGACATCCCCTGTGCCCTGCCCAGGCTCAGGGTCCTTCCCACCCAGTCCCGGGGACAGGAACATCCCCCTGTGCCCTGCCCAGGCTCAGGGATGGATCCCACCCATTCCCAGGGGCAGGGACACCCCCCTGTGCCCTGCCCGGGCTCAGGGATCGATCCCAGTCATTCCCATTCCCAGGGACATACCCCTGTGCCCTGCCCAGGCTCAGGGATGGATCCCACCCATTCCCGGGGTCCAGGACACCCCCCTGTGCCCTGCCCAGACTCAGGGATGGATCCCATCCATTCCCAGGGAAAAGGACATCCCCTGTGCCCTGCCCGGGCTCAGGGATGGATCCCACCCATTCCCAGGGGCAGGGACACCCCCCTGTGCCCTGCCCAGGCTCAGGGATGGATCCCATCCATTCCCAGGGACAGGAATGTGCCCTGCCCAGGCTCAGGGATGGATCCCATCCATTCCCAGGGACAGGAATGTGCCCTGCCCAGGCTCAGGGATGGATCCCACGCTGTCCCACCACAGCAGCCCCCTGTTCCTCCTGTTCCCCCTGTTCCCTGAGTCCAGCAAAGGCTCAAAGCTGCAGGAGAGCTGGGAGGGACCTTGGACACGGGCCTGGAGTGCCAGGACAGGGGAATGGCTTTCCAGGGACAGAGGGCAGGGTTTGGTGGGATAATGGGGAGAAATCCCTCCCTGGGAGGGGGGTGAGGCCCTGGCACAGGTTGCCCAGAGAAGCTGTGGCCGCCCCTGGATCCCTGGGGGTGTCCAAGGCCGAGTTGGATGGGGCCTGGAGCAACCTGGGACAGTGCAAAGGGTGGGACCGGAGGGTCCTGGAGGTGGGTTTGCAGTGACACTGTCCCTTGTCCCCTGTCCCAGCCCTGGGGAGGGGGGTGGGAGCACCCAGAGCTCCCCAGGACAGTGTCCCCCACCCCTGGTGCTCCCCGTGGGGTCCCCACTTGGGATCAGCAGGACCCAGTCTGGGCTCTCCTGGGGCAGCTCTGCCCTTGCTCCAGCCCCCTCCCCTCAGCAGGGTCTGAGGTGTCCCAGGGAGCAACAACTCACCCCTGCCCTGCCTTGGGGGATCCCAGAGACCCTCTTCTTGCTCCAGCCCCTTCCCCACAGCAGAGTCTGGGGTGAAAGGAGCAACAACCCCTCCCTGTCCTGCCTTGGGGGATCCCAGAGACCCTCTTGTTCCAGCCCCTTCCCCTCAGCAGGGTCTGGGGTGAAAGGAGCAACAACTCACCCCTGCCCTGCCTTGGGGGATCCCAGGGACCCTCTTACTCCAGCCCCTTCCCCACAGCAGTGTCTGGGGTGAAAGGAGCAACAACCCCTCCCTGCCCTGCCTTGGGGGATCCCAGAGACCCTCTTGCTCCAGCCCCCTCCCCACAGCGGGGTCTGGGGTGAAAGGAGCAACAACCCCTCCCTGTCCTGCCTTGGGGGACCCCAGAGACCCTCTTGCTCCAGCCCCTTCCTCTCAGCAGGATCTGGGGTGACCCAGGGAGCAACAACCCCTCCCTGTCCTGCCTTGGGGGATCCCAGAGACCCTCTTGCTCCAGCCCCCTCCCCTCAGCAGGGTCTGAGGTGTCCCAGGGAGCAACAACCCCTCCCTGCCCTGCCTTGGGGGATCCCAGAGACCCTCCCCGTGCTGCTGGAGCCCCCCCTCACCCGGGACACCCTGTGAGCTGCCAGGAACCCACCCTGGCGTTCATGGCCTTGTGGTTCTTCTTGGTTTTCTTGAGGAACTGCTTGAGGCTCCCCGAGGACACGTACTCTGTGATGAAGATCACCTGGGCAGGGGGAGAGCAGGGTCAGCTCCCCCGGCCCTGCACGGCTCAGGGGCTGCTGGGGGCAGGTCCTGGGCCTGGGACCCCCACCCTGGGACCCCCACCCTGGGACCCCCACCCTGGGACCCCCAGGGACCCCCCAGGACCCCCCGGGACCCCCCTACCCGTGCCTTGGAGTCCTTCACGTCCAGCCAGTACTTGTGGAGCTTCACGATGTTGGGGTGATCCACCAGCACCAGCTGCTCGAACATGGTCTTGATCTTCTCCTGGGGGCACACGGGGGGCACGTCAGGGGGGCCGGGGACAGGGCAGGGGGGGTGACAGGGCAGGGGAGGGGGCAGGTCCTGGGACACGTCAGGGGGCCTGGGACAGGGCAGGGCAGGTGGCAGGGCAGGGGATGTGGCAGGTCCTGGGATGTGACAGGTCCTGGGATGTGACAGGTCCTGGGATGTGACAGGGCAGGGGAGGTGGCAGGACAGGGGAGGTGGCAGGTCCTGGGATGTGGCAGGACAGGGGACATGGCAGAGCCTGAGTTGTGGTAGGTCCTGGGACGTGGCAGGACAGGGGAGGTGGCAGGTCTTGGGATGTGACAGGACAGGGGAGGTGGCATGTCGTGGGATGTGACAGGTCCTGGGATGTGACAGGTCCTGGGATGTGACAGGTCCTGGGATGTGACAGGGCAGGGGAGGTGGCAGGGCAGGGGAGGTGGCAGGGCAGGGGAGGTGGCAGGTCCTGGGACACGTCAGGGGGCCCTGGGACAGGGCAGGGCAGGTGGCAGGACAGGGGATGTGGCAGGTCCTGGGATGTGGCAGGGCAGGGGAGGTGGCAGGGTAAGAGATGTGACAGGTCTTGGGATGTGGCAGGACAGGGGATCTGGCAGGTCCTGGGACAGGGCAGGGGAGGTGGCAGGACAGGGGAGGTGGCAGGTCCCGGGATGTGACAGGTCCTGGGATGTGGCAGGACAGGGGAGGTGGCAGGACAGGGGATGTGACAGGACAGGGGATCTGGCAGGTCCTGGGATGTGACAGGTCCTGGGATGTGGCAGGACAGGGGATGTGACAGGGCCTGGGATGTGGTAGGACAGGGGAGGTGGCAGGACAGGGGATCTGGCAGGTCCTGGGATGTGGCAGGGCCTGGGATGTGGCAGGACAGGGGATGTGGCAGGACAGGGGAGGTGGCAGGACAGGGAAGGTGGCAGGTCCTGGAATGTCACAGGACAGGGGATCTGGCAGGTCCTGGGATGTGACAGGACACCCCTGAGAGCTGGGAAGGGACTGTGCCCTGGTCACAGGGACACTGGTGTGGGGTCTGGGGGACACTGGAGCTGCCTTTGAGGGCTAAGGAGGCAGGTCCAGGGAAGGGAGGAGCCCACCCTGCCCGGCTGTGCCCGCAGTGCCCACCGGGGGGGGTCACTGACCTCGTGTGCTTTGAAGGCCTTCTTGTCGGTGAAGAGCAGCTCGTTCCACACCACCTCCACCCCCTCCTCCGTGTCCATGGCCAGGAAGGTGCTCTGGATGCCCGGCATGTTCCCCTGGTTCACCTGCGGGCAGGGAGGGGGTCAGACCCCCCCGAGGGACGAGCTGGGGGGACGGGGGTGGTCTGGGGGGACCCCAGGATGGGATGGGACAGCACCACCCGCTCCACAGGCAACCCACAAACCCACAAAACCCATTTTATTTCACCTTTAGGTGGCACAACAGCAGCTCACTGCACAGCCCTTACTGGTTTATCGGACTGGTTTATGTGACTGGTTTGTCTGGCCCACCTCCAGCCACTACTGGGAATTTAATTCAGGGCTTCCCTGAGCACCTGGCCCCGGTGCCTTGGTGTGCACACCGTGAATGTGCCCCTGCTGCACAGTCACCTCCCTGTCCCCGGCAGAGCCACGGTGCTTTTGGGGGTAAATACATCAATAACTAACTGAATAAACAAGAAATAAATCCCACTGAAAGCCAATTCCTGCCCAGGAAGGGCAGAGTCCCCCTGCCAGGGGGGATCTTACGCTCCCTGCCAGGGCTGGGGGCTCATCCTGCTCATGGGGCTGGTCCCACTGCTGGGGCTGGGGGCTCACTCAGCTCTGGGGCCTCACCCGGCTCTGGGGGCTCATCCCTCCCTCAGGACTGATCCCCCCAGGGCTGGGGGCTCAACCTGCTGCTGGGGCTGGTCCCACTGCTGGGGTTGGTCCCACTGCCAGGGCTGATCCCACTGCTGGGGCTGGGGTCTCACCCAGCTCTGGGGTCTCACCCAACTCTGGGGGCTCATCCCTCCCTCGGGACTGATCCCCCCAGGGCTGGGGGCTCATCCTGCTGCTGGGGCTGGGGCCTCACCCAACTGGGGGCTCACCCAGCTCTGGGAGCTCATCCTGCTGCTGGAGCTGGTCCCACTGCTGGGTCTGGGGGCTCATCCTACTGCTGGGGTTGGGGGCTCACCCAGCTCTGGGGGCTCACCCAACTCTGGGGGCTCACCCAGCTCTGGGGGCTCATCTCTCCCTCGGGACTGATCCCCCCAGGGCTCGGGGCTCATTCTGATGCTGGAGCTGGTCTCACTGCTGGGGCTGATCCCACTGCTGGGGCTGATCCCACTGCTGGGGCTGGGGGCTCATCCTGCTGCTGGGGCTGGGGGCTCACCCAACTCTTGGGGCTCACCCAACTCTGGGGTCTCACCCAGCTCTGGGGTCTCACCCAGCTCTGGGGTCTCACCCAACTCTTGGGGCTCACCCAGCTCTGGGGGTTCACCCCGCTCTGGGGTCTCACCCAGTTCTGGGGTCTCACCCAACTCTGGGGGCTCATCCAGCTCTGGGGGCTCACCCAACTCTGGGGTCTCACCCAACTCTGGGGTCTCACCCTGTTCTGGGGTCTCACCCTGTTCTGGGGTCTCACCCAGCTCTGGGGTCTCACCCAACTCTGGGGTCTCACCCTGCTCTGGAGTCTCACCCAACTCTGGGGTCTCACCCTGCTCTGGAGTCTCACCCAGCTCTGGGGTCTCACCCTGCTCTGGGGTCTCACCCAACTCTGGGGTCTCACCCTGTTCTGGAGTCTCACCCAACTCTGGGGTCTCACCCTGTTCTGGAGTCTCACCCAGCTTTGGGGTCTCACCCTGCTCTGGAGTCTCACCCAGCTTTGGGGTCTCACCCAACTCTGGGGTCTCACCCAGCTCTGGGGTCTCACCCAGCTCTGGAGTCTCACCCTGTTCTGGAGTCTCACCCAGCTTTGGGGTCTCACCCAACTCTGGGGTCTCACCCAACTCTGGGGTCTCACCCAGCTTTGGGGTCTCACCCAACTCTGGGGTCTCACCCAGCTCTGGGGTCTCACCCAGCTCTGGAGTCTCACCCTGTTCTGGAGTCTCACCCAGCTTTGGGGTCTCACCCAACTCTGGGGTCTCACCCAACTCTGGGGTCTCACCCAGCTTTGGGGTCTCACCCAACTCTGGGGTCTCACCCAACTCTGGGGTCTCACCCAGCTTTGGGGGCTCATCCAGCTCTGGAGTCTCACCCAACTCTGGGGTCTCACCCAACTCTGGGGTCTCACCCAGCTCTGGGGTCTCACCCAGCTCTGGGGGCTGATCCCTCCCTCGGGACTGATCCCCCCCGGACTCAGGGTGGGTCACTGGCAGGGTGTGCCTGGGCAGCTGGTGGCCCCGTTCCTGCTGTGGGCACACAAAGCCCCCTCTGTTCCTCCTCCTGCCCGGCACAGGCTCCACGTGCTCCACACAGAGCCCGGCACGGACGGCCCTGGCTGGCCCTGCTGGCCACAGCCTTCCAGTGACCCCAGTGACACCAGTGACCCCAGCAGCCTTCCAGTGACCCCAGTGACACCAGTGATCCTAGCAGCCTTCCAGTGATCCCAGTGATCCCAGTGACCCCACCAGCCTTCCAGTGACCCCAGTGATCCCAGTGACCCCAGTGATCCCAGTGACTCCAGCGGCCTTCCAGTGACTCCAGTGACCCCAGTGACCCCAGCAGCCTTCCAGTGACCCCAGTGACTCCAGTGACTCCAGTGACCCCAGTGACCCCAGTGATCCCAGCAGCCTCCAAGTGACCCCAGTGACCCCAGTGAGCCCAGCAGCCTTCCAGTGACCCCAGTGATCCCAGTGACCCCAGCAGCCTTCCAGCGACCCCAGTGACCCCAGTGACTCCAGCAGCCTTCCAGTGACCCCAGTGACTCCAGTGACCCCAGTGAGCCCAGCAGCCTTTCCAGTGACCCCAGTGATCCCAGCAGCCTTCCAGTGACCCCAGTGACCCCAGTGACTCCAGTGACCCCAGTGACCTCAGCGATCCCAGCAGCCTTCCAGTGACCCCAGTGATCCCAGTGATCCCAGCAGCCTTCCAGTGACCCCAGTGATCTCAGTGACCCCAGTGACACCAGTGACTCCAGCAGCCTTCCAGTGACCCCAGTGAGCCCAGCAGCCTTCCAGTGACCCCAGTGACCCCAGCGATCCCAGCAGCCTCCAAGTGATCCCAGTGACCCCAGTGATCCCAGTGACCCCAGCAGCCTTCCAGTGACCCCAGTGATCCCAGTGATCCCAGCAGCCTTCCAGTGACCCCAGTGACTCCAGTGACCCCAGTGACCCCAGCAGCCTCCCAGTGACCCCAGTGATCCCAGCAGCCTTCCAGTGATCCCAGTGATCCCAGCAGTCTTCCAGTGATCCCAGTGACCCCAGCAGCCTTCCAGTGATCCCAGCAGTCTTCCAGTGATCCCAGTGATCCCAGCGCCTTCCAGTGACCCCAGTGATCCCAGTGACTCCAGTGACCCCAGTGATCCCAGCAGCCTCCCAGTGACTCCAGTGATCCCAGTGACCCCAGCAGCCTTCCCAGCGACCCCAGTGATCTCAGTGACCCCAGTGATCCCAGTGACCCCAGTGACCCCAGCAAGTCACCCCAGCAGCCTCCCAGTGCACCCAGAGCCAGCGGGAACCACAGAATCGTCCCGGAACCGCGGGATGGTTCGGGCTGGAGGGACCCTAAAGCCCATCTCGCCCTGGGGACCCGCAGCAGGAGCCCGGGCTGGTCCCTCCCAGCCCCGAACGAGCTGCTCTGGGAGCCCCGGGGCCATCCCGGTGCTCGGGGCCATCCCGGTGGATCCGCCGGGATCCGGGAGCCTCTGGAACGGGGTGGGCACATCCCCCCCCTCCGTGAGGACACGAACGTGCCCCGTCCTGTGCCCTGTGCCGGGGGGGAGGATAAAACCGATCCCCGGCAGCTGCCGCAGCTCCGGGGCCGCCCCCGCGGGTGAATAAAGGCGGCATCATCCCCCGGCCCGGCTGGGACAAAGGGCACCGGCACCGGACCCCCGGGCACCCCCCGGGACAAAGGGCACCGGCACCGGACCCCCGGGCACCCCCCGGGACAAAGGGCACAGGAACGGGACCCCCGGGCACCCCCCGGGACAAAGGGCACCCGCACGGGACCCCCGGGCACTCCCCGGGACAAAGGGCACCCGCACGGGACCCCCGGGCACTCCCCGGGACAAAGGGCACCGGAACGGGACCCCCGGGCACCCCCCGGGACAAAGGGCACCCGCATGGAACCCGCGGGCACCCCCCGGCCCAGCCGGGACAAAGGGCACCGGCACCGGACCCCCGGGCACCCCCCGGGACAAAGGGCACCGGACCCCCGGGCACCCCCCGGGACAAAGGGCACCCGCACGGGACCCCCGGGCACCCCCCGGGACAAAGGGCACCCCGGACACCCCCCGGGACAAAGGGCACCGGAACGGGACCCCCGGGCACCCCCCGGCCCAACCGGGACAAGGGGCACCGGCACCGGACCCCCGGGCACCCCCCGGGACAAAGGGCACCGGAACGGGACCCCCGGGCACCCCCCGGCCCCCTCCCCGCGGTCCCGGGGCTGCTGCGGGTGGGCACCGCTGCCAGAAAGCGCCCGGAGCGACCGCGGGGAACCGGGCACTGGAGCCGGAGCCAGGATCGGGTTACAGCTTCCAATAAATCCCTCCTTTGGAGCTCTTCTCGTCAGCCGGGGCTGAACCGGGCACGGGAATGGGATCGGGGGCGGGGAGAGCAGCTGTGGGATGAGGCAGGAACAGGGATGGGAACAGGGATGAGGATTTGGGGCCGGGAGAGCAGCTGTGGGACCAGGCAGGAACAGGAATGGGAACAGGGATGAGGATCTGGGGCTGGGAGAGCAGCTGTGGGATGAGGTAGGAACAGGAATGGGAACAGGGATGAGGATTTGGGGCTGGGAGAGCAGCTGTGGGATGAGGCAGGAACAGGGATGAGGATTTGGGGCTGGGAGAGCAGCTGTGGGACCAGGCAGGAACAGGAATGGGAACAGGGATGAGCAGCTGTGGGATGGGGCAGGAACAGGAATGGGAACAGGGATGAGGGTCTGGGGCTGGGAGAGCAGCTGTGGGATGAGGTAGGAACAGGAATGGGAACAGGGATGAGGATTTGGGGCTGGGAGAGCAGCTGTGGGATGAGGCAGGAACAGGGATGAGGATTTGGGGCTGGGAGAGCAGCTGTGAGATGAGGCAGGAGCAGGAATGGACTCAGGGATGAGGACTTGGGGCTGGGAGAGCAGCTGTGGGACCAGGCAGGAATAGGAACAGGCACAGGGATGAGGATCTGAGGCTGGGAGAGCAGCTGTGGGATGGGGCAGGAACAGGAATGGGAACAGGGATGAGCAGCTGTGGGATGGGGCAGGAACAGGAATGGGAACAGGGATGAGGATCTGGGGCTGGGAGAGCAGCTGTGGGATGAGGCAGGAACAGGAATGGGAACAGGGATGAGGATTTGGGGCCAGGAGAGCAGGGAATACGATGGGGCTGAGCAGGGACACGATGGGGCTGAGCAGGGGGGAATAGGATGGGGCTGAGGAGGGAATAGGATGGGGCTGAGCAGGGAACACAATGGGGCTGAGCAGGGACACAATGGGGCTGAGCAGGGAACAGGATGGGGCTGAGCAGGGAATAGGATGGGGCTGAGTAGGGAACACGAAGTGCCTGGAAAACCCCTCTGAGAGTCAACCCCCTGGGCTGGTGAACTGGGGACAGGGAGGGCTGTTCAGGGCTCAGTTCAGGGCTCAGTTCAGGGCTCAGTTCAGGGCTCAGTTCAGGGCTCTGCTCAGGGCTCAGTTCAGGGCTCAGTTCAGGGCTCTGCTCAGGGCTCAGTTCAGGGCTCAGTTCAGGGCTCTGTTCAGGGCTCAGGGCTCAGTTCAGGGCTCAGTTCAGGGCTCAGTTCAGGGCTCTGTTCAGGGCTCTGTTCAGGGCTCAGTTCAGGGCTCAGTTCAGGGCTCAGTTCAGGGCTCAGTTCAGGGCTCAGTTCAGGGCTCAGTTCAGGGCTCTGCTCAGGGCTCAGTTCAGGGCTCAGTTCAGGGCTCTGTTCAGGGCTCAGGGCTCAGTTCAGGGCTCTGTTCAGGGCTCAGTTCAGGGCTCAGTTCAGGGCTCAGGGCTCTGTTCAGGGCTCAGTTCAGGGCTCAGTTCAGGGCTCAGTTCAGGGCTCTGTTCAGGGCTCAGTTCAGGGCTCTGCTCAGGCCTCAGTTCAGGGCTCAGTTCAGGGCTCAGTTCAGGGCTCAGTTCAGGGCTCTGTTCAGGGCTCAGGATCAGGGGGTGCTGGGCAGGGGACACCCCCCGGGCAGCAGGGACAGAGCCTGCAGGCTCTGCTGTCTCTGGGCCCCACCGTCCTCCCCCCAAACCTCGTCCCCTGGCCCTGCCCGAGGCCCCTCTTCCCTCCCCACGCTGCGGCCCCGGGCAGGGCAGGGGTGGCTGTTGCAACACAGGAATCGCTTTGGGAAACACGGGGAAAAGGGAAAAAACATGAGCTGAGGGGGCCGAGGGCCCGGTCAGGGACAGCTGAACCCTGTCCTGCAGGGCACCGGGGGCAGGGACAGGGACAGGCAGCACAGGCAGAGCCCGAGGGGCAGGGCTGGAGCAACACGGGCCGGGATCCCAGGCCCCAATCCCAGCTCCCAGCTCTGCTGCCAGGGCCCCTTCAGCACCAGCTGGGCCACTGGGGAGGGCACAGGGACCAGCAGCAGCCCCTCTGTCCCCAGGGAGGGACAGGGACCAGCAGCCCCTCTGTCCCCAGGGACAGGGACCAGCAGCCCCTCTGTCCCCAGGGTGGGACAGGAACCCACCAGCAGCCCCTCTGTCCCCAGGGAGGGGACAGGGACCAGCAGCAGCCCCTCTGTCCCCAGAGAGGGGACTGGGACCACCAGCAGCCCCTCTGGCCCCAGGGACAAGGACCAGCAGCCCCTCTATCCCCAGGGTGGGACAGGGACCAGCAGCCCCTCTGTCTCCAGGGACAGGAACCACCACCAGCAGCCCTTCTGTCCCCAGAGAGGGGACTGGGACCAGCAGCAGCAGCCCCTCTGTCCCCAGGGTGGGACTGGGACCAGCAGCAGCCCCTCTGTCCCCAGGGTGGGACTGGGACCAGCAGCAGCCCCTCTGTCCCCAGGGTGGGACTGGGACCAGCAGCAGCCCTGAGTGGTGACAGATCCACCCGTCCCTCAGCAGCTGGAATTGTCCCCATGTCCGTAGCCCCAAGGGCTGGGACAGGGGCTGGGACAGGGGCTGGGGACACCCGGGGTGCCCCGGGCAGGGCAGCTCCACCCCCGGATTCCTCGGTGCCAGACAAACCTGTTCTGTCCCTGCAGCCCTGTTACACAACGGGCAGGTGAGGGGAAGGCACGAGATGGAAAATATTTGGGTTCCAGTGAAGCGTTTGATCCTGTCTCTCACAAACCCACGGCCCCAGCACTAACCCAGCCCCAGTGCCAGAGCAGCTGGCAGGGAGTGGGCTCTGGCACAGGGCAGGATGAGCTCTGGCTCTGGCATAGGGTAGGATGAGCTCTGGCACAGGGCAGGATGAGCTCTGGTACGGGGCAGGATGAGCTCTGGCTCTGGCACAGGGCAGGATGAGCTCTGGCACAGGGTAGGATGAGCTCTGGCACAGGGTAGGATGAGCTCTGGCTCTGGCACAGGGCAGGATGAGCTCTGGCACAGGGCAGGATGAGCTCTGGCACGGGGCAGGATGAGCTCTGGCATGGGGCAGGATGAGCTCTGGTACAGGGCAGGATGAGCTCTGGCACAGGGCAGGATGAGCTCTGGCATGGGGCAGGATGAGCTCTGGCACAGGGCAGGATGAGCTCTGGTACAGGGCAGGATGAGCTCTGGCACAGGGCAGGATGAGCTCTGGCTCTGGCACAGGGCAGGATGAGCTCTGGCACAGGGCAGGATGAGCTCTGGCACAGGGCAGGATGAGCTCTGGCTCTGGCACAGGGCAGGATGAGCTCTGGCACAGGGCAGGATGAGCTCTGGCTCTGGCACGGGGCAGGATGAGCTCTGGCACAGGGCAGGATGAGCTCTGGCACGGGGCAGGATGAGCTCTGGCACAGGGCAGGATGAGCTCTGGCACGGGGCAGGATGAGCTCTGGTACAGGGCAGGATGAGCTCTGGCTCTGGCACGGGGCAGGATGAGCTCTGGTACAGGGCAGGATGAGCTCTGGCTCTGGCACGGGGCAGGATGAGCTCTGGCACAGGGCAGGATGAGCTCTGGTACAGGGCAGGATGAGCTCTGGCACTGGCATGGGGCAGGATGAGCTCTGGCACAGGGCAGGATGAGCTCTGGCTCTGGCACGGGGCAGGATGAGCTCTGGCTCTGGCACGGGGCAGGATGAGCTCTGGCACAGGGCAGGATGAGCTCTGGCACGGGGCAGGATGAGCTCTGGTACAGGGCAGGATGAGCTCTGGCATGGGGCAGGATGAGCTCTGGTACAGGGCAGGATGAGCTCTGGCTCTGGCACAGGGCAGGATGAGCTCTGGCACAGGGCAGGATGAGCTCTGGCTCTGGCACAGGGCAGGATGAGCTCTGGCACAGGGCAGGATGAGCTCTGGCACAGGGCAGGATGAGCTCTGGTACGGGGCAGGATGAGCTCTGGTACAGGGCAGGATGAGCTCTGGCTCTGGCACAGGGCAGGATGAGCTCTGGCACAGGGCAGGATGAGCTCTGGCACAGGGCAGGATGAGCTCTGGCACGGGGCAGGATGAGCTCTGGCACGGGGCAGGATGAGCTCTGGCACAGGGCAGGATGAGCTCTGGCACAGGGTAGGATGAGCTCTGGCTCTGGCACAGGGCAGGATGAGCTCTGGCACGGGGCAGGATGAGCTCTGGCACAGGGCAGGATGAGCTCTGGCATGGGGCAGGATGAGCTCTGGTACAGGGCAGGATGAGCTCTGGCACAGGGCAGGATGAGCTCTGGCATGGGGCAGGATGAGCTCTGGCACAGGGCAGGATGAGCTCTGGCACAGGGCAGGATGAGCTCTGGCACAGGGCAGGATGAGCTCTGGCTCTGGCATGGGGCAGGATGAGCTCTGGTACAGGGCAGGATGAGCTCTGGCACAGGGCAGGATGAGCTCTGGCTCTGGCACAGGGCAGGATGAGGTCTGGCTCTGGCACAGCCACAGGGAGCAAGAGACTGACGCCAACCTGGGCAGGGCTGGAGGAGCCTGAAGGAATGAGCAGAGCTGGGACAGAGAACAGCAGGGCTGCTCAGCCAGGCAGGAAATCCAAGCTGGCACCAGCTGTGCCCCAGGAACAGGGAGAACAGGGAGGGAGACGCTCAAGGACAACACGCAGCAGGATGGGCAGGGACAGAGCTCCCCCCTCCAGGGCAGGAGGGGCATCCACGGCTCCCAGGCCTTGTCCATGAAGTCTCCCTGCCACAGAACCACCAAATCCCAGGATGGGTTGGGTTGGAAGGGACCCAAAAGCCCACCCAGTGCCACCCCCTGCCATGGGCAGGGACACCTCCCACCAGCCCGGGTTGCTCCAAGCCCCGTCCAGCCTGGCCTGGGACACTCCCAGGGATCCAGGAGCAGCCACAGCTTCTCTGGGCAACCTGTGCCAGGGCCTGCCCACCCTCCCAGGGAAGGATTCCTTCCCAATCTCCCACCTAGCCCTGCCCTCCGGCACTGGGAAGCCACTGTCCACCCCCAGGGGATCCCTGCCCGACAGCCACAGCCGGGGGGGTCCCTGTGTGATCCCTGTGGCCCGGGATCCTGCCTTTCCCAGCCGGATCTGGCTCCTTGGGAACCGTCCAGCCGGTGGGTGGCAGGGCTGGAAGCCTTTCCTGCCCTCCCTGCCCACGGCTGCCCTTCCCTCCTGCCCAGCAGCTGCCGGAGCAAACACTGGGATCCCTGTTCTGCTGCCACGGCCCGGGAAAGGGACAGGGGAGCACTTTTCCACTGCCCGAGAAAGGGACAGGGGAGCACTTTTCCACTGCCCGGGAAAGGGACAGGGGAGCACTTTTCCACTGCCCGGGAAAGGGACAGGGGAGCACTTTTCCACTGCCCAGGGAGCCAGGAGAGATCCTGCCCGGGAGGGATCCTGCCCGGGAGGGATCCTGCCCGGGAGGGATCCTGCCCGGGAGAGATCCTGCACGGGAGAGATCCTGCCCGGGAGAGATCCTGCACGGGAGGGATCCTGCACAGGAGAGATCCTGCACGGGACAGATCCTGTATGGGAGGGATCCTGCCCGGGGCTCTTGTTTCCTGGGAGAAGCTGTTCCTGCAGCACCGAGCAATGTTTGCTTTGCCCCCAGGGCCAGGAGGTGACACAGAACAGGGACAGCCCTGCAGGGTGTCAGGGAGGTGACACAGAACAGGGACAGCCCTGCAGGGTGTCAGGGAGGTGACACAGAACAGGGACAGCCCTGCAGGGTGTCAGGGAGGTGACACAGAACAGGGACAGCCCTGCAGGGTGTCAGGGAGGTGACACAGAACAGGGACAGCCCTGCAGGGTGTCAGGGAGGTGACACAGCCCAAGGACAGCCCTGCAGGGTGTCAGGGAGGTGACACAGAACAGGGACAGCCCTGCAGGGTGTCAGGAGGTGACACAGAACAGGGACAGCCCTGCAGGGTGTCAGGGAGGTGACACAGCCCAAGGACAGCCCTGCAGGGTCCCAGGGAGGTGACACAGAACAGGGACAGCCCTGCAGGGTGTCAGGAGGTGACACAGCTTGGGGACAGCCCTGCAGGGTCCCAGGAGGTGACACAGAACAGGGACAGCCCTGCAGGGTCCCAGGAGGTGACACAGCCCAAGGACAGCCCTGTAGGGTCCCAGGAGGTGACACAGAACAGGGACAGCCCTGCAGGGTGTCAGGAGGTGACACAGAACAGGGACAGCCCTGCAGGGTGTCAGGGAGGTGACACAGAACAGGGACAGCCCTGCAGGGTCCCAGGAGGTGACACAGAACAGGGACAGCCCTGCAGGGTGTCAGGAGGTGACACAGCTTGGGGACAGCCCTGCAGGGTCCCAGGAGGTGACACAGCTTGGGGACAGCCCTGCAGGGTCCCAGGAGGTGACACAGAACAGGGACAGCCCTGCAGGGTCCCAGGAGGTGACACAGCTTGGGGACAGCCCTGCAGGTTCCCAGGAGGTGACACAGCTTGGGGACAGCCCTGCAGGGTGTCAGGAGGTGACACAGCCCAAGGACAGCCCTGCAGGGTCCCAGGAGGTGACACAGAACAGGGACAGCCCTGCAGGGTCCCAGGAGGTGACACAGAACAGGGACAGCCCTGCAGGGTGTCAGAGAGGTGACACAGAACAGGGACAGCCCTGCAGGGTGTCAGGAGGTGACACAGAACAGGGACAGCCCTGCAGGGTGTCAGAGAGGTGACACAGCCTGGGCTCAGCCCCAGCCCAGCCCCGGAGCTTTGCTCCCTCTCTGAACTGAACCTCGGGAATTCCCTGGCCCTGTCCCCACCCCAGGACAGGTGGCAGTGCCAGGGATGTCAGAGGGCTCTGCAGGACCCGGGAGAAAGGGACACCCCACTGGGACACCCCCGGGCCCTGCAGGGACACACAGAATCCTCTGGGGCCGAGCGGGGCCTCCGGTTCCACCGGAGGAAAGGGAGGAAGGAGCCGAGGGGGGCACGGAGGGGACACGGAGGGGGTAAGAAGAGGACAAGGAGGGGACACGGAGGGGGCACGGAGGGGGCAAGGAGGGGGCAAGGAGGGGGCAAGGAGGGGGCAAGGAGGGGACAAGAAGAGGGCAAGGAGGGGACAAGGAGGGGGCAAGGAGGGGGCACGGAGGGGGCACGGAGGGGGCAAGGAGGGGACACGGAGGGGGCACGGAGGGGGCAAGGAGGGGCACGGAGGGAGCTCGAGCCTTTGGGACTTGGCTGCGACGTCTGGGCACTGCAAACAACCCCATGCCCACGGGAGAGCCGGGGAGAGGACAAAAGGGCCGGGATAAAAGCAGGAAAGGGGATAAAAGCAGGAAAGGGAAGAAAAGGCGGCGAGTGCCAGTGATTGTAACGCTGCTGGGGGAGGGAGCAGCAGGAACAGCCCCGGGAGCAGCAGGAACAGCAGGAACAGCCCCGGGAGCAGCAGGAAAAGCCCCGGGAGCAGCGGGAACAGCCCCGGGAGCTGCTGGAGAAGGGAGCAGCGGGAACAGCCCCGGGAGCAGCGGGAACAGCCCCGGGAGCTGCGGGGCCACGTCCACTCGGGACAGGGAGCAGATCCAGGGCACGGGCACTGCCCGGGAGCACGGCAGGGAGCAGGGAGGGAGGGGGATACAGGACCTGCAACCAGAATTCCTGGGGGGAATATGGATGGGGATAAAGGAGCTGCAGCCAGAATTCCAATGGAGAACAAGGATGAGGATAAAGGAGCTGCAGCCAGAATTCCTGGGCAGAATATGGATGGGAAAAAAAGGAGCTGCAGCCAGAATTCCCATGGAGAACAGGGATGGGGATAAAGGAGCTGCAGCCAGGCATTTCTGTGGGGAATACTGATGGGAATAAAGGAGCTGCAGCCAGGCATTTCTGTGCAGAACATGGATGGGAATAAAGGAGCTGCAGCCAGAATTCCAGTGGAGAACAGTGACTGGGATAAAGGAGCTGCAGCCAGAATTCCAATGGAGAACATGGATGGGGATAAAGGAGCTGCAGCCAGAATTCCTGTGCAGAACATGGATGGGGATAAAGGAGCTGCAGCCAGGATTCCAATGGAGAACAGTGATGGGGATAAAGGAGCTGCAACCAGAATTCCTGTGCAGAACATGGACAGGGATAAAGGAGCTGCAGTGAGGCATTCCTGGGGGAACATGGATGGGGATAAAGGAGCTGCAGCCAGGAATTCACATGGACAGGGATAAAGGAGCTGCAGCCAGGAATTCACATGGACAGGGATAAAGGACGTGCTCCTGCCCGAACAGGGCCGGGTTCCTGCCCTGAGCCCTCAGCAGGGCTGACGTCAGTCCCTCCCCAGCAGCGAGAACAAGGCCCGGGATTGTTGGGCCCGGCTGAGATCCCGAGGGATTAAAGGCTCCAAAGGCTCCGTGAAATGGAGAACGTGGCACGGGCAGGGCGGCCCCGAGGCCCGGGCAGGGCGGTGGGGGGGGTGGTGGGGAGGGCTCAGACCCTGGCACAGCCAAGGCACGGTGATGGGGAGGGTGATGGGGAGGGTGGTGGGGAGGGCTCAGACCCTGGCACAGCCAAGGCAGGGTGGTGGGGAGGGCTCAGACCCTGGCACAGTCAAGGCAGGGCTGGCAGGGTGGTGGGGAGGGCTCAGACCCTGGCACAGTCAAGGCAGGGCTGGCAGGGTGGTGGGGAGGGCTCAGACCCTGGCACGGCCAAGGCAGGGTGATGGGGAGGGTGGTGGGGAGGGTTCAGACCCTGGCACAACCAAGGCAGGGCTGGGAGGGTGATGGGGAGGGTGATGGGGAGGGCTCAGACCCTGGCACAGCCACGGCAGGGTGATGGGGAGGGTGGTGGGGAGGGTGGTGGGGAGGGCTCAGACCCTGGCACAGCCAAGGCAGGTGGTGGGGAGGGCTCAGACCCTGGTATGACCAAGGCAGGGCTGGCAGGGTGGTGGGCAGGGTGGTGGGGAGGGCTCAGACCCTGGCACAGCCGAGGCAGGGTGATGGGGAGGGTGGTGGGGAGGGTGATGAGGAGGGCTCAGACCCTGGCACAGCCATGGTAGGGCTGGCAGGGTGATGGGGAGGGTGATGGGGAGGGTGGTGGGGAGGGCTCAGACCCTGGCACAACCAAGGCAGGGTGATGGGGAGGGTGATGGGGAGGGTGATGGGGAGGGTGATGGGGAGGGTTCAGACCCTGGCACAGCCAAGGCAGGGTGATGGGCAGGGTGATGGGGAGGGCTCAGACCCTGGCACAGCCAAGGCAGGGCTGGCAGGGTGGTGGGGAGGGCTCAGACACTGGCACAGCCAAGGCAGGGTGGTGGGGAGGGCTCAGACCCTGGCACAGCCAAGGCAGGGTGATGGGGAGGGCTCAGACCCTGGCACAGCCAAGGCAGGGCTGGCAGGGTGATGGGGAGGGTGATGGGGAGGGCTCAGACCCTGGTATGACCAAGGCAGGGCTGGCAGGGTGATGGGCAGGGTGGTGGGGAGGGCTCAGACCCTGGTACAGCCAAGGCAGGGTGGTGGGCAGGGTGGTGGGGAGGGTGATGAGGAGGGCTCAGACCCTGGCACAGCCATGGTAGGGCTGGCAGGGTGATGGGGAGGGTGATGGGGAGGGTGGTGGGGAGGGTGGTGGGGAGGGTGGTGGGGAGGGTTCAGACCCTGGCACAGCCAAGGCATGGTGGTGGGCAGGGTGATGGGGAGGGCTCAGACCCTGGCACAGCCAAGGCAGGGTGGTGGGCAGGGTGATGGGGAGGGCTCAGACCCTGGCACAACCAAGGCAGGGTGATGGGGAGGGCTCAGACCCTGGCACAGCCAAGGCAGGGTGATGGGGAGGGTGGTGGGCAGGGTGATGGGGAGGGCTCAGACCCTGGCACAGCCAAGGCAGGGTGGTGGGCAGGGTGATGGGGAGGGCTCAGACCCTGGCACAGCCGAGCCCTGTCCCCTGCCAGACCCCGGAGCAGGTGCTGGGCACAGAACTCCAGCGGCTGCTCCCGGGACCCACGGGAGAGTTTCCCACTGCAGCTCAATTTCCTCGGGGTTTATCCTCAGTTAGAAGCCCCTGGGGCGCCCCTCAAACCCCCCAATTTGGGGCACGGCTGAGGTGGAGCCTTCGCTGTCCCAAAGTCTCAGATATCAACCCTAAAGTCTCGAGTGTTAACCCTAAAATCTCAAATGTTAGCCTTAAAATCTCAAATATTAACCCTAAAGTCTCAAATATTAACCCCAAAGTCTCAAATGTTAACCCTAAAATCTCAAATGTTAGCCCTAAAATCTCAAATATTAACCCTAAAATCTCAAATGTTAGCCCTAAAATCTCAAATGTTAGCCCTAAAGTTTCATATACCAACCCTACAGTCTAGGATATTAACCCCAAAGTCTCAGATATTAACCCCAAAGTCTCAGATGTTAGCCCTAAAGTCTAAAATATTAACCCTAAAGTCTCGAATATTAACCCTAAAATCTCAAATGTTAACCCTAAATTCTCAAATATTAACCCTAAAGTCTCAAATATTAACCCTAAAATCTCAAATGTTAGCCCTAAAATCTCAAATATTAACCCTAAAATCTCAAATATTAACCTTAAAATCTCAAATGTTAGCCTTAAAGTCTCAGATACCAACCCTACAGTCTAGGATATTAACCCCAAAGTCTCAGATACCAACCCTAAAGTCTCAAATATTAACCCTAAAATCTCAAACGTTAGCCCTAAAATCTCAAATGTTAACCCTAAAATCTCAAACGTTAGCCCTAAAGTCCCAAATATTAACCCTAAAGTCCCAAATATTAACCCTAAAGTCTCAAATATTAACCCTAAAATGGGGGATGTCACCCCCCAAGTCCTGGCTGTGAACCCGTGACGAGCTCAGCTCAGCAGTGGCACCACAAACCCACCCCACAAAGTGGGGTTAACCCCACAAACCCACCCCACAAACCCACCCCACAAAGTGAGTTTAACCCCACAAACCCACCCCACAAAGTGGGGTTAACCCCACAAACCCACCCCACAAAGTGGATTTAACCCCACAAACCCACCCCACAAAGTGGGGTTAACCCCACAAACCCACCCCACAAAGTGGGGTTAACCCCACAAACCCACCCCACAAAGTGGATTTAACCCCACAAACCCACCCCACAAAGTGGATTTAACCCCACAAACCCACCCCACAAAGTGGATTTAACCCCACAAACCCACCCCACAAAGTGGGGTTAACCCCACAAACCCACCCCATAAAGTGGGGTTAACCCCACAAACCCACCCCACAAAGTGAGTTTAACCCCACAAACCCACCCCATAAAGTGGGGTTAACACCACAAACCCACCCCATAAAGTGGGGTTAACACCACAAACCCACCCCACAAAGTGGGGTTAACCCCACAAACCCACCCCACAAAGTGGGGTTAATCCCATAAACCCACCCCACAAAGTGGATTTAACCCCACAAACCCACCCCACAAAGTGGATTTAACCCCACAAACCCACTCCACAAAGTGGATTTAACCCCACAAACCCACTCCACAAAGTGGGGTTAACAACACAAACCCACCCCACAAAGTGGGGTTAACCCCACAAACCCACCCCACAAAGTGGGGTTAACAACACAAACCCACCCCACAAAGTGGGGTTAACCCCACAAACCCACCCCACAAAGTGGATTTAACCCCACAAACCCACCCCACAAAGTGGATTTAACCCCACAAACCCACCCCACAAAGTGAGTTTAACCCCACAAACCCACCCCACAAAGTGGGGTTAACCCCACAAACCCACCCCACAAAGTGAGTTTAACCCCACAAACCCACCCCACAAAGTGAGTTTAACCCCACAAACTCACCCCACAAAGTGAGTTTAACCCCACAAACCCACCCCACAAAGTGGATTTAACCCCACAAACCCACCCCACAAAGTGAGTTTAACCCCACAAACCCACCCCACAAAGTGGGGTTAACCCCACAAACCCACCCCACAAAGTGGGGTTAACCCCACAAACCCACCCCACAAAGTGGGGTTAACCCCACAAACCCACCCCACAAAGTGGATTTAACCCCACAAACCCACCCCACAAAGTGGGGTTAACAACACAAACCCACCCCACAAACAGGAGCTGCAAACCCAGAGAGGGGCAGGGATGGAATGGATGGCAGGAAACAGGGATGGCAGGAAAAGAGGGATGGCAGGAAACAGGGATGGCAGGAAAACAGGGATGGCAGGAAAACAGGGATGGCAGGGAAACGGGGATGGCAGGGAAACGGGGATGGCAGGGAAACAGGGATGGCAGGAAAACGGGGATGGCAGGGAAAGAAGGATGGCAGGGAAAAAAGGGATGGCAGGGAAAAAAGGGATGGCAGGAAAAAAAAGGGATGGCAGGAAAAAACGGGATGGCAGGAAAAAGAAGGATGGTAGGAAAAAAAAGGGATGGCAGGAAAAAAAAGGGATGGCAGGAAAACAGGGATGGCAGGAAAACAGGGATGGCAGGAAAAAAAGGGATGGCAGGAAAAAAAGGGATGGCAGGAAAAAAAGGGATGGCAGGAAAACAGGGATGGCAGGAAAACAGGGATGGCAGGAAAAAAGGGATGGCAGGAAAAGAAGGATGGCAGGGAAAGAAGGATGGCAGGAAAACAGGGATGGCAGGAAAAAAAGGGATGGCAGGAAAAAAGGGATGGCAGGAAAAGAAGGATGGCAGGGAAAGAAGGATGGCAGGAAAAAAGGGATGGCAGGGAAACAGGGATGGCAGGGAAACAGGGATGGCAGGAAAACAGGGATGGCAGGAAAACAGGGATGGCAGGAAAAAAAAGGGATGGTAGGAAAACAGGGATGGCAGGGAAATAGGGATGGCAGGAAAACAGGGATGGCAGGGAAACAGGGATGGCAGGGAAAAAAGGGATGGCAGGAAAAGAAGAATGGCAGGGAAACAGGGATGGCAGGAAAACAGGGATGGCAGGAAAAGAAGGATGGCAGGGAAACAGGGATGGCAGGAAAACAGGGATGGCAGGAAAAGAAGGATGGCAGGAAAAAAACCAGGGATGGCAGGAAAAGAAGGATGGCAGGAAAAGAAGGATGGCAGGAAAAGAAGGATGGCAGGAAAAGAAGGATGGCAGGGAAACAGGGATGGCAGGGAAACAGGGATGGCAGGGAAACAGGGATGGCAGGAAAAGAAGGATGGCAGGGAAACAGGGATGGCAGGAAAAAAAGGGAAGGCAGGAAAATAAGGGATGGCAAGGAAACAGGGATGGCAGGAAAAGAAGGATGGCAGGAAAACAGGGATGGCAGGAAAAAAAGGGAAGGCAGGAAAAAAAGGGATGGCAGGAAAAAAAGGGATGGCAGGGAAACAAGGAGCCGAGTCCTCCAGCTGATCCCCCCCGTGCTGGAGGAGCTCCTGGCAGGGATCCCGCTCCCAGCCCGGTCCCCGGGCAGGGTTGGCAGCAAAAGAGGCTTTTAAAAATAACCCTGGTGGCAGATCCCGCCCGGCTGGAGCCCTCCCAAACCCTCCCCCCCGGGCTGGGATCCTGCTGCCGGCTGCAGTTCTCCTGCGTGCCCAAAAATGGGCACCCCCCGCACCCCCCGGGATCCCAGCGCTCCATTACACCCTTTTTCCATGTTTTGTTTCCTTTTTTCTGATCCTGTGGGAACCTGCGGGGGACACCTCGAACCCACCCCACCCCCTCCCTGCAGAGCTTTCGCTGTCCCTCTGTTCTCCTTAAATTCTGCTTCGGGGTCTCCTCTCCCGGTTTCTGGGATCGTTCCCCCTCCCTTCCTTCTTTTTTTAATCCCGCGGGTTTCGGGGGTTAAAGCTCAGGGTCGGAACTGTGGAATCCCAGGAGGGTTTGGGTGGGAAGGGACCCTAAAGCCCACCCAGTGTCACCCCCCTGCCACGGGCAGGGACCCCTCCCACCAGCAGGGACCCCTCCCACCAGCCCGGGTGGCTCCAAGCCCCGTCCAGCCCGGCCTGGGACACTCCCAGGGATCCAGGGGCAGCCACAGCTTCTCTGGGCACCCTGTGCCAGGGCCTGCCCACCCTAATTCCTTCCCAATATCCCACCTAACGCTGCCCTCTGGCAGGGGGAAGCCATTCCCTGTGTCCTGGCACTTCCTACGTTGTGCCCAGGGCTGGAGGCAGCTGAGGGGGCAGAGGGGCAGAATCCCCCCTTCCCCTGCTGCCCCTGCTGTGGGATCAGCCCAGGGCACGGGGGGGGGTTGGGGTGGGTCATTTCCAGCCTCCCCAGGCCCTCCTGCCCGGGGCTGCTCCCCATCCATCCCCCCATCCATCCCCCCATCCATCCCCCATCCCGTGCTGGGATCACTCCCCATCCATCCCCTATCCCATATCCATGCTGGGATCACTCCCCATCCATCCCCCATCCCATATCCATGCTGGGATCACTCCCCATCCATCTCCCATCCCATATCCATGCTGGGATCACTCCCATCCATCCCCCATCCCATATCCATGCTGGGATCACTCCCCATCCCATATCCATGCTGGGATCACTCCCCATCCCATATCCATGCTGGGATCACTCCCCATCCCATATCCATGCTGGGATCACTCCCCATCCATCCCCCATCCCATATCCATGCTGGGATCACTCCCATCCATCCCCCATCCCATATCCATCCCCCATCCCATATCCATGCCGGGATTACTCCCCATCCCATATCCATGCTGGGATCACTCCCATCCATCCCCCATCCCATATCCATGCCGGGATCACTCCCCATCCCATATCCATGCTGGGATCACTCCCCATCCATCCCCCATCCCATATCCATGCTGGGATCACTCCCATCCATCCCCCATCCCATATCCATGCCGGGATCACTCCCCATCCCATATCCATGCTGGGATCACTCCCCATCCATCCCCCATCCCATATCCATACTGGGATCACTCCCCATCCATCCCCCATCCCATATCCATGCTGGGATCACTCCCATCCATCCCCCATCCCATATCCATGCCGGGATCACTCCCCATCCCATATCCATGCTGGGATCACTCCCCATCCATCCCCCATCCCATATCCATGCCGGGATCACTCCCCATCCCATATCCATGCCTGGATCACTCCCCCATCCCATATCCATGCTAGGATCCATCCCCCATCCCATATCCATGCTGGGATCACTCCCCATCCATCCCCCATCCCATATCCATGCCAGGCTCACTCCCCATCTATCCCCCATCCCATATCCATGCCGGGATCACTCCCATCCATCCCCCATCCCATATCCATGCCGGGATCACTCCCATCCATCCCCCATCCCATATCCATGCCTGGATCACTCCCCCATCCCATATCCATGCCGGGATCACTCCCATCCATCCCCCATCCCATATCCATGCCGGGATCACTCCCCCATCCCATATCCATGCTGGGATCACTCCCATCCATCCCCCATCCCATATCCATGCCGGGATCACTCCCATCCATCCCCCATCCCATATCCATGCCGGGCTCACTCCCCACCCGCCTCCAGCCCCTTCCCTCGGCCTCGCTGGCCCTCCCGAGGTTCTCTGTGTCCCAGCTCTGCAGCCTGCCCGGGTCCCCTGGCCGGCCCAGCCCTTCCCTCACTGCAGCCCAGCGGGAGCAGCCCCAGAGTTACCAGCGAGGGGCAATTCCAGGGGCTGCTGGAAGGACAAACTCCGGATCAGCTCCAAGGTTGGGTCCGTGAACCGCAGCTGAGTTTTGCCCCAGCACAAACCACCCCCATCCCTGGGAGTGTCCCAGGCCGGGCTGGACGGGGCTTGGAGCAACCTGGGCTGGTGGGAGGGGTCCCTGCCCGTGGCAGGGGGTGGCACTGGATGGGCTTTAAGGTCCCTCCCAACCCAAACCCATCCTGGGATTCCACAGTTCCGACTCTGAGCTTCAACTCCCGAAACCCACGGGACGAAAAGAAGGAAGGGGAACGATCACAGAAATCGAGAGAGGAAATACTGAAGCAGAATTTAAAGAAAACAAAGTGGCATTAAAAGGGAAAGGCCCTGGGGGACACCACAGGCCACCCGGAGCATGTTGGATCCAGGACATTCCCACAGGGAGCAGAACTGACGGGGGGGGGACACCTGGAGATGGACAGAGGGAGTGTGGGAACCACGGCCTGAACCTGGAAAAGGGGTGAAGGTGGTGGGACCAGCAGGGCTGAGCAGCAGAGAGCTGCTGGACACAGAATTCCCTTTCCCAGGGGATGGAGGGTTTGGGAGAGCCAAGAGACCCGGACAAACCCCACTGATCCCAGCACGGGGGCTCGGCCACAGCTCCTGTTTGGAGCAGCAGAGGGGCAAAAGAACCCAACAAGCTCCTGCTCCCTCCTTCTCCCTCCTGCTCCCTCCTTCTCCCTCCTGCTCCCTCCTGCTCCCTCCTTCTCCCTCCTTCTCACTCCTGCTCCCTCCTTCTCCCTCCTGCTCCCTCCTGCTCCCTCCTGTTCCCTCCTTCTCCCTCCTTCTCACTCCTGCTCCCTCCTGCTCCCTCCTCTCTCCTTCTCACTCCTTCTCCCTCCTTCTCCCTCCTGCTCCCTCCTTCTCCCTCCTGCTCCCTCCTTCTCCCTCCTGCTCCCTCCTTCTCCCTCCTGCTCCCTCCTTCTCCCCCCTGCTCCCGTGCCCCCGGGTGGGTGGGGGAAGTAAATGAGGTCATCAGAGCAGAGCTGAAAGAGTCCCGGGTGTTCCCACGTGGAAAATTCTGCGCCAGAGGCGTTTGACAAAGAACAGGAGAGACCTGACAGGGGCAGGGATGGGCTGGGCTGGGCAACCCTGACAGGGGCAGAGCTGGGCTGGGATGGGCTGAGAGGGGCAGAGCAGGGCTGGGCAACCCTGACAGGGGTAGAGCAGGGCTGGGCAACCCTGAGAGGGGCAGAGCAGGGCTGGGCAGCTCTGAGAGGGGCAGAGCAGGGCTGGGCAGCTCTGAGAGGGGCAGAGCTGGGCTGAGAGGGGCAGAGCAGGGCTGGGCAGCTCTGAGAGAGGCAGAGCAGAGTTGGGCAGCTCTGAGAGGGGCAGAGCAGGGCTGAGCAGCTCTGAGAGGGGCAGAGCAGAGTTGGGCAGCTCTGAGAGGGGCAGAGCAGGGCTGAGCAGCTCTGAGAGGGGCAGAGCTGGGCTGAGAGGGGTAGAACAGGGCTGGGCAGCTCTGAGAGGGGCACAGCAGGGCTGGGCAGGGCAGGGTAGCTCTGAGAAGGGCAGAGCTGGGCTGGGCCGGGCCCAAGTGTCTCCACAGGGGTCACGTTGCTGCCTCTCCTCACACCTGAACTGCTCGTGGCAGCCTGTGACCACGGGTCCCTTGGGAATGGATGATCATAAACAGGCCTAAAGGAGGCTGTGGAAGGAAGGGATTTATTCCCTGGAGGGGGGCAGGGGCAGGCCCAGCACAGTGCTCGGGTCCTGCCTGTACCTGACCCGTGGTGCAGGAACACCCTGCCCGGTCCTGGGTGCAAGCAGGGGCCAGTCCTGGTGTGCTCATCACAAATGCACATGTCAGGGTACCTCACCCTGCCTCCCGGCCCATGGAGGGCATGGAATGATGGGATGGTTTGGGTTGGAAAAGCCCCCTGAGACCACGGAGTCCAACCTCTCCCCCGGCGCGGCCAAGGCCACCCCTGCCCGTGTCCCCCCAGTGCCACGTCCACAGGGCTGTTAAACCCCCCCAGGGCAGCCCTTTCCGGGAAGGAATTTTCCCAACATCCCACCTGACCCTCCCCTGGCACAATCTGAGGCCGTTTCCCTTTGTTGTCCTGTCCCTTGTTCCCCGGGAGCAGAGCCCGACACCTCCCCGGTGTCACCTCCTGTCTGGGAGTTCTGGAGAGTGAGAAGGTCCCCCCTGAGCCCTCTTTTCTCCAGGCTGAGCCCCTGCTGAGCCCCCCGGCTGCGGGGGGGACCTGCCTGTGTCCTGTCAGCTCTCCCAACACCACCCCAAGGGTGTGCCAGGCTGGCTCTGCCCACCGGGACACTCCCACCCCCCCAGGCCCATCCTCCGGACCCGAGATCAGGCTCAGCCCCACACGGGGCTCGGCTCCTCTTCCGCCAAAACCAAAGCAGGGAGAATAAACAACTACAGCGAGTCTTCAGGGCAGTGAGGAAGATCCCTGCCGGTGCCAACCCCGGGAGCTCTCAGGGCACTTGGAGCCCGCGCTGAGCAGCTCCCGAGAGCGGCGGCTGCTCTCGCTGGGTCCCTTCCTGCACGTCAGGAGGCAGCTGCGAGTTCACACAAACACGGCTCTCCCACACCGAACTTCCTCCACTTCGCAGTCAGGGAGCCTTCCTGCCTCTCTCTGGCTGCCCTGGAACGGCTCTTCTGGCCTCGGAAGGGCCAAACCCCCCCCTTCCCACCGCTCCGGCAGGAAAACCCCTGCGGGCACAGGGGCACGGCCACCACAGCACCCGGGGGGAGATGGCACCGGGGGGGGGGGGGGGTTTCACTTCTCCCACGCCTGCACGGGGGGGTTGAACACCTCGAGGCCAGTTCCAGCCACAGCAGCACGGCCCCAGAAAGCTCCCGTGCTAAGTTAAAGTCCTCATCATTAAAGGTCAACACCTGGGCAGAGCAGACGGGAGGAGTTTTCCCAATATCCCACCTGAGCCTCCCCTGGCACAGCTGGAGCCCGTTTCCCCTGGTTCCCTGGGAGCAGAGTGGCTCCCCCCTCCTGTCAGGGACTTGCAGAGCCAGAAGGTCCCCCCTGAGCCTCCTTTGCTCCAGGCTGAGCCCCCCCAGCTCCCTCAGCCCCTCCTGCTGCTCCAGCCCCTTCCCCAGACACCCTCCAGCCCTCAATGTCCTTATCTTGAGGGTCAGAGTTAGGGCAGGTGCACCCTGGGGTAGGGCAGGTGTCTGTCAGAGGGGAAAGGGAGCAGGAATGGGGATGGAGGGAGGGCGTGTGGGTGTGGAAGCAGCTGGCAGCACTGAGGGCCAGAGGGGCAGGTGCTGAGGGCCCTGGCAGGGGCAGGTTGTCAGACAGGAGCAGGTCACCAAGGTCTTGGCAAAGCCCAGACTGGGAATTGGGCCTGGGAAGTGCAGCCTGAGGCAGAGCCGAGTGCTGGGGCCGGGTCCTTACAGGGGAGGGGGAGACAATGGAAGAGGAACTGATTGGCCTTGGATGGGCCTTTTCCCCTCCAGGAGCCCACGGTGCCTGTGACCTCAGTGCTGTGCCCTCTGCCTGTCCCTCAGTGCTGTCCCACCCCTGCCCGGGGTCAGGATTCACCCACTGACTCTGGTCCCCATTCCCGGGTGTCCCAACAGAGACAGGGAGACTCCAGCTCCATTTCCAGTGGAGAGGATCCTCATGCTGAGCCCTGGCCCGGGAAGATGAGCTGAAGTGAACCAATGCCCTGCTCTGGAGAGGAGTAACCTCTGGGGTAACCGTGTCCTCCAGCCCTGGGGGGCTGTGGGCACCAGCCCTGTCACCACACCACTGACCCGGCAAGTCCTTGTCCCCACAGGAGCTGCCCGGGGTCACCATCCTGTGACCTGCACTGCTGCCACCAGCCACAGCTCCAGGGTCACCATCCTGTGACCTGCACCACTGCCACCAGCCACAGCTCCAGGGTCACCATCCTGTGACCTGCACCACTGCCACCGGCCACAGCTCCAGGACTCAGCCCAGGGTCACCATCCTGTGACCTGCACCACTGCCACCAGCCACAGCTCCAGGGTCACCATCCTGTGACCTGCACTGCTGCCACCGGCCACAGCTCCAGGATCCAGCCCAGGGTCACCATCCTGTGACCAGGACCCAGCCCAGGGTCACCATCCTGTGACCTGCACCACTGCCACCAGCCACAGCTCCAGGACCCAGCCCAGGGTCACCATCCTTGACCTGCACTGTTGCCACCGGCCACAGCACCAGGACCCAGCCCAGGGTCACCATCCTGTGACCAGGACCCAGCCCAGGGTCACCATCCTGTGACCTGCACTGCTGCCACTGGCCAGAGCTCCAGGACCCAGCCCAGGGTCACCATCCTGTGACCAGGACCCAGCCCAGGGTCACCATCCTGTGACCTGCACTGCTGCCACTGGCCAGAGCTCCAGGACCCAGCCCAGGGTCACCATCCTGTGACCAGGACCCAACCCAGGGTCACCATCCTGTGACCTGCACTGCTGCCACCGGCCACAGCACCAGGACCCAGCCCAGGGTCACCATCCTGTGACCAGGACCCAGCCCAGGGTCACCATCCTGTGACCTGCACTGCTGCCACCGGCCACAGCTCCAGGACCCAGCCCAGCCAAACCCCCCGGGCCAAGCTCAGCACTGGCTCTGGGAGCCCCTCGGGACAGCTCTGGGCAGCCCAGCACGGCAGGTCCCACGGGCAGCAGAGCCCTCGGGGGTGGGATGTGCCCGGGACTGCCCTGCTCCCTCGGGGCACAGTCCCCACACCAGGGTCTCCTTCACCAGGGCAGGGGGAGCTCAGCTCCTCACACCAGGGTCTCCTTCACCAGGGCAGGGGGAGCTCAGCTCCCAGGCCCCTGCAACAGAGCCCTGCTCTCCACACCCGGCTCCCTGCCCCAGGGCTTCCCGCACCGGAGCGTGATGAGCCCGTTTCCTGGGCCCCTGCTGTGGAGCCCAGCTCTCCACACCTGGATGCCCACGCCGGGGCTTCCCGCACCAGGGCACGGCGAGCCTGTTCCCCGCACCAGACACCCCGCACCGGGCTCCCCGCACCGCACACCCGGCCCTGGGCTCCCCGCAGCCGCTCTCGGCATCGCCTCCGGCCGCGGCCCTCGCCCTGCCCGGGGCACCTGCGGGCTCTCACCGGGTCCCTCGGCGCCGAACGTGCCCGGGGGCTGCGGCCGCCCCGGCCCCCCGCGCTGGGCTCCCGCGGGCGAGGGGCCGCGCTGGGCGACCCGCACAGCCCGGGGCCCCGCAGGGCCCGCCGGCGGCGTCCCCGTCCCCAGCCCCCGGCATCCATATCCCCGGCCTTCCCGTCCCCGGTATTCCCATTCCCGTCCCCGGCATTCCCGTCCCCGGCATTCCCGTCCCCGGCATTCCCGTCCCGGCTCTCACCTGCTCGCGGCGCTTCTGCCAGCGGCCGCAGGGACTCTCCTCCAGCACCTCGCTCTCCTCCTCGCTCTCCTCCTCCTTCTCCTGCGCCAGCCGCGCGTCCGGCTCCGGCACCGCCATCCCCGCCGAGAGCCCGGCTGAGCCGAGCCGTGCCGAGCTGAGCTGAGCCGAGCTGTGCTCAGTCGAGCCGAGCCGAGCTGTGCCGAGCCGAGCTGAGCTGAGATGACCTGAGCCGAGCTGTGCCGAGCCGAGCTGAGCTGTGACGAGCTATGCCGAGCTGTGCCGAGCCGAGCTGTGCCGAGCCGAGCTGAGCTGTGACGAGCTATGCCGAGCTGTGCCGAGCCGAGCCGCTCCGGTCCGGTCCGATTTGATCCGCTCCGGTCCGGTCCGAGCCGGTCAGACCCCCGTCGAGCCGAGCCGATGCGCGCCGAACCGAACGGAACCGAGGGGAAGGGCACGGAGCCTCCCCTCCCCGGTGCCAGGGACACGGCACCGCTCCGACCCGCACCGAGCCCGCCGCGCTCTGCCCGCGCCGTGCGGGGCCGGGCCCGTTCTCGTCCCGCCCCGCTCCGGACGTGCGGCCGCGCACGCCCCGCCCCGTCGGGAGGGGCCCCCGCACCACTCGCGATCCCCGCACCCCCGGGGCCCCCCGCATCCCTCGCGATCCCCGCAGCCCCCGCAGCCCCGGCCCGGGATGCGCCGCCGGGCTCGGCCCGTCCCGGGTCCGCCCCCGCTCCGCCGTCGGGGCCGCCCGGTGCGTGTGTCCGTGTGTCCGTGTGTCCGTGTGCCCCTCCCGGACCCCCCGCCCCCGCCCGCTGCCCCCGCCCGGGGCTCGTCCCACCCCTCGGGGCCCCGTTCCCGGGCGTGTCCCACCCCCCCGGCCCCTCCTTGCCCGGTCTCCCCCCGGCCGCTGCCCCCTCCGGGCCCGTCCCGGGGGTCTCCCCCGCTCCCCCCGTCCCTGGACGCGCCCGCCCGCGGCCACATCTCCCCGAGGCAGCCGCTGCACCCCCGCAGGACCCCCCCTCACCGGGCCCCGGGCCCCCCGAAACGGCCCCCACCCGGCGCCCCACGGATGTTTTCATTCCCCTGGCAAGCCTCTGGCTCGCTGGATGTTTTTCTCCTCTTTCTGGCCGTCTCCTGTTACTTCATCCCGACCGTTCCTCGTCCCACCCCTCCCTCCACACCGGCGCCGGGCTGGCTTTGGGCGACGTCCCCCCCCGCAGCCCGGGGCTCCTTCGGCCGCCGCGGTTTGACCGCGGGGAGCGCGGCGGGGGCGGCTCCGGGCGAGGTGACACGGGTGGTGCCCAGCAGGTATCCCGCAGGACATCCCACCCTGGCGCGGGAGGAGGGAGCGGGAGCCGTTTCCTGGGGTGGAAATGCCACCACCGGGTCCCGCGGGGCCTCTGACTGTGGCACCGGGGAAACTGGTGCCACCAGCCCCGCGGCGCTGCCGTGGGCACTCCGAGAGGGCCCCGTGGTGCCCCCGTGTCTGAGCCCCCCTGCTGTCGGCCCTCGGGGTGGCAGCGTCACAGTGTGGCACTGTGTGATCCCGTGCTGGCCTTGCCAGACCCCACAGACACCCCCAGAACCACGGCCACCTCCAGGGACCCCTCCTGGAACCCATTACCCCACCCCACCCCCGTTACCCCACCTCCAGGGACCCCTCCCCGACCCCATTACCCCACCCTAACCCCGTCACCCCTCCCCGACCCCATTACCCCACCTCCAGGGATCCCTCCTGGAACCCATTACCCCACTCCTTCTCCATTACCCCACCTCCAGGGACCCCTCCCTGCCCCCATTACCCCTCCCCGACCCCATTACCCCCCCTCCAGGGACCCCTCCCTGACCCCATTACCCCCCCTCCAGGGACCCCTCCCCGACCCCATTACCCCCCCTCCAGGGACCCCTCCTCACCCCATTACCCCCCCTCCAGGGACCCCTCCTCACCCCATTACCCCACCTCCAGGGACCCCTCCCCGACCCCATTACCCCACCTCCTGGACCCCTCCTCACCCCCATTACCCCACCTCCAGGGACCCCTCCCTGCTCCCATTACCCCACCTCCAGGGACCCCTCCCCGAACCCATTACCCCCCCTCCAGGGACCCCTCCTCACCCCCATTACCCCACCTCCAGGGACCCCTCCCCGAACCCATTACCCCCCCTCCAGGACCCCTCCCCGACCCCATTACCCCACCTCCAGGGACCCCTCCTCACCCCCATTACCCCACCTCCAGGGACCCCTCCTGGAACCCATTACCCCCCCTCCAGGGACCCCTCCTCACCCCATTACCCCCCCTCCAGGGACCCCTCCCTGCCCCCATTACCCCACCTCCAGGGACCCCTCCTGGAACCCATTACCCCCCCTCCAGGGACCCCTCCTCGACCCCATTACCCTCCCTCCAGGGACCCCTCCTCACCCCATTACCCCTCCCCGACCCCATTACCCCACCTTCAGTGACCCCTCCCTCACCCCATTACCCCCCTTCCAGTGGACCCCTCCTCACCCCCATTACCCCCCCTCCAGGGACCCCTCCTCGACCCCATTACCCCCCCTCCAGGGACCCCTCCTCACCCCCATTACCCCTCCCCGACCCCATTACCCCCCCTCCAGGGACCCCTCCTCACCCCCATTACCCCCCCTCCTGGACCCCTCCTCACCCCATTACCCCACCTCCAGGGACCCCTCCCCGACCCCATTACCCCCCCTCCAGGGACCCCTCCTCGACCCATTACCCCCCCACCAGGGACCCCTCCCCGACCCCATTACCACCCCTCCTGGACCCCTCCTCACCCCCATTACCCCCCCTCCTGGACCCCTCCTCACCCCCATTACCCCCCCTCCTGGACCCCTCCCCGACCCCATTACCCCACCTCGACCCCATTGCCCCACCTTCAGGGACCCCT